>NC_041376.1:17283555-17431160 GCF_900634415.1 Cottoperca gobio | reverse complement strand
TTGATTGTCTCTGAAAAACAATTGATCTTCTTGAACGCAAAATAAAGCAGAGATTATGATTCAAGAGGCATGTAAAAGCTTAAAGTCAACAACAAAAATATGAAATACATAAAAATTACCTTTGTTAATACATGTCTAAAAGATCTGATTTGCTTATCAAAAGGTCCTTGTTTTTTTCCTAGAGGTTTGTACTCATGTCATTTTTGCTTTTAATTGAATTCAACTTCTCGAGCTTCTCCAGTTTCCTTTGGAGAGACCTGTACGGACTGTCAGTTACAGATAGACATTTGGCATGTAGTCGCACTGACTGATGCCGGAAAAGGCATTGAAGCACAGCAGGGGATTGTCCGACATGGCATCCACACAGCACAGCTGGCATGAGTAGCAAGTCTTTGACAGCTGCACAAGAGCTGTTCACAGATCTGCATACATCAATAGAGCTGACTTCAAACTCAAAGCCAGCTTCGATGACAAACATGTTGGCCAGGCAGCTCAATGATAGAGTTCAAAAGCTGTTTTGTCTGGCAGATACTGTTAAACCATTTACTACACTTGGACTTGAGAACATAAAAATGCATCAAGTGATCAATTAATGGGTAACAACTAAGTACCAATGGAATATGTTCCACTGATTAATGTGGTAACAACTTCCCTAGTAGCAACGCCAGAAATAATGGTGTGGGTGAGCTCAAAGAAAATCAAGAAGACCTAGTCAGTCCAGGAACAGAATGTTAGGTTTAATTAGAGTTTAATCAATTGAAAAGAATAAGTAAAGGGGCACCGCAGCATATGGCCTGGTACACCCTGATAACACAAACACAGCAAAAGAAACATTAGGAGAAAGAAAAACTAAAGTATAACCAAAGATGCTCTATAACAAAAGATGAAGCATTACAAGCTGTGCCAATGGTATGAAATGGTATACACTTCCTGTCTCCTAATTGGGAACGTAATGTATTTATATTTTATTTTGCTAACATTAGCTAAAAAACTTATTATGTTGCATTGTTGGAGAAGCCTGGGATTTAAGATTTTCATTGCCAAAATCTACGCTGTAGCTGTTGTGCATGTGACAATAAAGCCTTTGAATCTTTGAATATAGGAACTTGACTCTAAATGCGCCGTCTGTAGCATAACAGCCTGGCAGCCATAACAACCATCCATACAAACTTCAAAAAGTTTGAAACAACTTTATTATTCCCACCAAGGGACAATTAGTTACGAGCAGCTTGGAGCATTTAAAAGTCGGATTTAATAAGGGATAAATGATTTTGAATGTTGAATTTTTTTACAAGCAGGTAAAACATAGCCACGCCCTGATGACAGCAGAGAGACTTCACTTCACAACATCATATGTAAAAAATGTGCCTCCTTGATTGTGTTTTATTGGACACATACCTTGAATTTGGGCACAATTTGCCCTTTTGCCCCCGTTTATTTCTGACACTGAATCCAATGACGTTGAAAGGAGCCAGTTGAGGTGGTTCGGGCATCTAGTAAGGATGCCACCTGGGCGCCTCCCTCCTCCAGGCACGTCCAGCTGGGAGGAGACCCCGGGGAAGACCCAGGACTCGGTGGAGAAATTTTATCTCCTCACTGGCCTGGGAACGCCTCAGGATCCCCCAGTCGGAGCTGGAGGATGTGGCCCGGAGAAGGGAAGATTGGGGTTCCTTACTGGAGCTGCTGCCCCCGCGACCCGAACCCGGATAAGCGGTAGACGATGGATGGATGGATGGATGAAT
The DNA here is from genome assembly GCF_900634415.1 of Cottoperca gobio. Lineage (NCBI taxonomy): Eukaryota > Metazoa > Chordata > Actinopteri > Perciformes > Bovichtidae > Cottoperca > Cottoperca gobio. The sequence goes on along the minus strand of NC_041376.1, from coordinate 17,429,418 downwards.
CCAATGATCTTAGAACAGATTTTAACGATCCTGTGAAACCAACAGATAAAAGAAAAGCTCAAAAGAAAAATCTATAAAAAGATTATTAAAATACGATTGATAAAAAGGACTTATTGTGAATTATTGTGTATGATGCATCACTGTTGCGTCTAAACAACTTCTTTATCCTTAAAGATTCTCTGAAACAGCAGCACAAAATCCAACTACAGCCATAATTATACATCCAAAATATTTATACATACATAACTTGAATAGCTTGTGTACACAAGGGCCTGTAGGACACCATTTATCTTTAAGTCTCTCTCCTGTGAACTGCCTATTAAATCGCTGTACAAACAGTGTATGTATTGTATCCTTTACATCCAGTAAGTGGGTGCTGGAAGGTTGTTTTATGACTATATTGGCCGCCATGTTTGTCTACAGTACTTACTGGCTGATGGGAAACTTGCACAGGCCGCAGGAGCAGTTATCTTTCACAATGACTGATTTTGAACTCTTATGAACTTTAACTTATTCTCAAGGCGCAGTTTTGCCATTAAATGGATTTGACTCCACTAGAAGTAGCTGGTTAGGTTTCCATTTACTGAATGTTCTGTTGTATACTGGCTGACAGAGGAGAAGAATGGGCAAAGGAACTGCAGACATTTACATGAAGGTTTAGCAAACTGCAGTTCAACAGAACTATCATCAAGTAGTAAAATATTCTTAAAAAGGAGGATGAATTGTAATAACTGGTGATCTCTTCTCATCTGGTGTCATCACCTAGTCAAAACTTTCAATTTGTCAAATACTTTGGTTTATATCCTACAAAACTAAAAACATTCCCGAACTCCGAAACCTCCAGACAATATCCAGAGAATTAGGTCCGCACATTGTCCGGAGTTTCCCTTTTACACATGTAGCACACAACAGGAGATTGTCCGTGTCAGAAGCGTTCTCACTTACTGGAATAATTACACAGCAGGCACGTTGCCTGTTTGTAATTTGGTCATAAACTTCCAATTCTCATACCGTTCCTTGAATTTGCCTGACGACTTCAGCGTTGGGACAGACAGAAGAACCCAAATCTCGTGGTCTCTCTAGATAGATATTTTTTCTGGCGTTTTCCTTTAAAGGACCCTTCTTCTTCACCCTCGGATGTTTGTTTTCTTCCGGTTTGGCGGCAGCTGCGATAGATACGACATCATGACTCCCACAAGTTCACCGATAACCCTCCGTGCGATGAGGGGCTCTATTATCGCATGGGCTATATGGTACATTACACAGACTTTGTATTTTGTACTAGGGAGCTGGCAGAGTAAAGTCTGTTTAATGCCTGGTCCGAATGATTTGCGTTCTCACATACAGCTCCTCTGGATAATATCTAGATAATTTCAGGGTTGCAGTGCACGTGTGAAAGGGGCTTTAGTCAGTTACATCCAGTCTACTGGTAATAGCAGGGTTTAGGTCGGAGAATAGGTTGCATAGTTTTGGTTGAAGTATCCCTGAAGCTGTTTTTCACATATGTATGTTTTTTTTATACTTTGAATGATATTTCGTTATATATGAATATGATAGGAATACTTTGATTGATTGAGATGGTAAAAAGCTGCATTATTATTCTATTATTCTTTGCATTGTGAATATGTGATGGTAGTGCTGTGGTGTGCGACAGTGCCCATCACCACTAACAGCCCATTTACAGCTAATCCTCTCCGACCCGTAAAATCAATCCTGGTACAGACACATGAAATATGAATCCCACTGCTTCCTGACACTCACTTACTCACACAAATTCTCTCTTTCTTGTTTATTGACCGTGAAAATGTATGTCCCCTATGAACCACAAAGGTCAATATCCTATTTGATAATGAGAGGCTATTGAGCATACATGTCACATAAAGGTGTGGTATTTTCTTCATGTGCTTCTGAATATATTAGGGTACGCTTTATTTATACCCTCTACTGTGTTGAAATGTGCACTGTCTTTGACTTATCTTGCATCGCTTTCTCTCCATGTCCTGCTTGCTCTGTCAATTAGACTTCTTATCCACTACAGTGAGATATGCTGTGATATGACATCACTAATAAATAATCACTTTCATGTTCCCATCTTTCTGTCTTCCTCTCTGTTACTGGAGCAAGAGTGAAAAACACTTAAGAAAACAAGTTCACCTGGGCTCTGCCTGGGATCTGGCTGGTGAATAACTGGGATAACAAGTAAACTGGAGCAATTTTATCTGGAAGAGGCTCCTGCCTCAGAATTCCTAGAGCAGCAGAGTACTGGTCATTAAGCTTTGAGGCAATCTTCCAACCAGAGGAAGCTGCCATGTTTCTTCATAAAGTTCCCTTCCTTGCTCGCCTCTCGAGGAGTGAGAGAAAGTTTTACTCCACATGGAGAATTGGGGTGCGCTTTGATCAACTACACTCTTGCACTATACAGGAAAAGGGTAACACTTCTAAATCTCTGCTAAATTTACCAACAGTTATCTTAGATAATGCCTTAACATATTTAAACATAACATTTCAGAAAGAATAATTGTCTTAATGTAAGTAATGAACTTGGGAAGTTTAATGGTGATATATATTAGGGAAGGGTGTTTACCCTGTTCCCCTGTAGTGTCTTGCAAAATGTATTGAATTTTACAATACATATCTTTGAAGGCCGTTTTCAAAATGAGTTTTTTCTGATCCAGAAATTTCCACTTCAGTAGCTTTTACATACATTAAACTTTTCAGTTTCATTCCCATCTGTATTCTGAAGGTTTTCACTGAGGGGTTTGTTCATATATCATTCAGAGCCTGATTTATACAACATTTTATATTAAAAAAACATGAAAAAAAATAGATTTTTCTTATGGCTGTGGACAGTATTTTCTGAGTTATGGAGTGATTCAGAGAAATATCCAAAATACCCTCTTTTAAAACCGTTGACTCTAATTTGTCAACAAAATCCAATCAATAATTTTGAACCTGGCTTTGTCCAATGTTCATATTTCTGTTCTGGAAATTAGCTCATATTTAATAAGATAATGCATCATTTGAATATTTAAAAAATATATTTAAAAAGACTTGTAATGCAAAGAAAGAAATACTGTCTTAATATAGTTAATCAACTGGGGAGGTTTCATGGTGATATCTATTAGTTCAAATATTTACCCTGTTCACCCGTAATGTCACCACTAATAACCTGACAGTTGTCACTATTCCTCTCGATACCTCCATGCTAACACTGAATGCTGCTGAAGCTCACCTGCAGCCCTTCATGTTTCAGGCAGAATAAAAAATAAATAATAGTTATTACTGCGTGTCCTGCTGCTGCTAGATTCCCCAACTTTGTGGTCAGGCATTCTTTATATCTGTTGTCGGCTAAGAAATGGCTTTAAGGTGGAAGCTGAGCTCCCAGTCAGAGCTGACCATGCTGACTCTTCTCAAGCAGCTTACTCACCACGCAGATGCAGGGTATGACTATGTGCTGCTTGTGTGTTTATATATTCAGTCTCAGCTTTGCTGCTGTGCTTATTGTTGGCGCGGGCTTAAGACAATCCAATTCCATGGTATTATGATTGCGTGTAGATGATGTCATGACGGCTGGTAGCAGCTACATTTAATGCCGTTTCAGAATTCTTATTCATTTAGAGCCATGTTTCTTTTTTTTTTAACTAATGTTTTTAGTCATTTAACAGGTGCAATGAAATACCATGAAATTAAGGAGTCATTGTTCACATTATTTTCAAACGTGTGTGTCATGTTTGCTGGTGACATGTGACTTCTATTGCAGGTATCTGTGGATACTGGAATAAAGTTCTGGAGAGTTTGGAGTTGGTAAGATAGACGCGATGGACAACTTTAAATTGTATCAGATTGAGCCTGGAACAAGACGTGCTGTCATTCACTCGAATTAACGCACTTCCCCCAGTCATTGTCATCTGTAACTTTTGCCAAGTTTCTCTTTTGATTTGATCAAGATATTCCTCTGTGAGATGAGAAATGAAGGTGTAAATTTTTTAGATGAGGCCAGCCTGATTCATGGGAATGTCCAAAATTGAGTCATTTACCTTATTTGAAGGAATATTTAGAAAATTACAGACCTGGAAGTATCAAAATATCTAAAATCTGTAGATTACAACCTTCAGAATCTGTAAAAACATTTGACATTTTACTTAAATGGTGTTTGTTGTAGCATTTTAAAACTCTTTAAATTGGTCAGTCATACTTCCAAAGTATGAATGTGTATGTGAACAACTCTTCCCTGAGGGCTGACAAGGCAGACTAGAGGTGATGTTCTTTCAGCAGTTTATTCAGCTGCTTTGTTGACAGTGAGCAGGGAAACTGTATGTTCTCAAGAAATGAATTAGTTTGAGATTTTAGACCCGGGTGTGCTCTGTTGCATAGCAGCACAAAAAGTCTCAGAGACAGCCAACGTGTCCATCTGTCCCTCTTCCCATACAAAGGCTGGCAACTGCCTCAGTAAACACGACACAAGAAGTATTCAATAATCTACGCTGAAGTTAGGCCAAGCAAACTTTTTTCAGTGAGATTAACTAATGATTTGTTGGTTTCATGGACATTATGATGCTTAATTATTTTCTACACCTTTTTAAAAACTTCAATATATGAAATATGAAGCCCCAACCGCGGCACATGGGCCTACGCTCGTCTATGTTTTCAGTGGGTTTCCTTTCTTTCTGTCAATATGTTTCCTTAAAAGCTACCCAGCAGATCAACAACCTCAGTGCAGTTGGCAGTAATGCACCTTATCGCTGGTTGCCATCTGCCATAAAATGAAAAAAAGAAGACAGTGCACTTGTCAGTCAGTCACTTATCGCAGCGGGCTGGTGGCAGCGCTGGGTCTAGGGCTGTCACGCTATCAGAGTTTCACTACAAGATTATCATGGCCAAAAGAATCTCTCTCGCTCTCTTCTTTCATCTCCTCACATATCATTTTGCACGGCAGTAGTAACCACACACTGTGGTAGTAGCTATTTGCACAATACTATCATGTGTGAATTGTTAACATGATATTAATACTTCATTCTTTTTTAAATGTCACGGTTATCGTCAATACAGGTGTATTGGGAGTCAGGGCTTTTATCTTGTAGCTTAGTTAGCTAACATTTCCTACTTAGCATTAAACAACAAGTACCTCTGAGTACATCTCACATTATTTAATTGGTGCTATTCATTTTCAGTTGAGCAGGAAATATGTACATAACCTACTGTCATGCATAATTTATTACATCGACATTTGACTGTCTCATTGATTCTTCGCTGCTCTTCATAAAATCATGTCACTGACACTGACAGCAGTTGCTTGGAACAGATTCCTTACTCTCGTCTCTCAATAATAAGGACGGAGAAATGTAATACAATCTCTATTTAATATATATGTAAATGGCATACGACATGGGCTGTGCTGAACATTCTGTAGAAGAATGCACAAGTCAGAACACAAGTGTCTGTTACCCATTGAAAAGACTTCATTTGACTTTAGCTGGCTGGCTTTTGCTTTTTCTAAATTTTGCAAAGGAAATGTGGGTTTTTAATGGAGCTCAGGCCCAAAACTTGTACTTGCTTTTTCAGAATAAAATCAGTTGATGATGCTTGATGCTTCCGTTAATGACATTCACTGTGTGTCAAACCTCACAAAATAAAATGACTAACACTGACGTCATGAAAAGGTTGACACAGGTTATAACTGAACTGTGAAAATATTAAACTACACAAACAACAGAGTCAAGCTGGATTTGTGGTCCCAGAGGTGGGACCAAGTCGTTGTTTTGCAAGTCACAAGTCTCGGCACTCAAACTTGTCGAGTTGCAAGTCTTTTTTTTAATTCAAAGCATCACTGACACAAGTCCAAGTCATGTGACTCTAGTGCACACCTCCAGGACTCTTTGTTTTTGCTTCCACATAGTAGATGCAGTTTCCTCTCCAAACAAGATCTGTGGTCCTTTCTATACATGTCTCTTCTGGCCTAATATGTAATGAATATCCTCCAGTATCAATGCCTGAAACCTCTCTGACCCTGGACACAAATCTAGTGGTATTGATGTTGATTTTTTCCCCCAGCTCTGCATGTTATGGACTGGAGTAATAATTCAGTCTTCCCAGGATAGAGGATCAGGTGGTTCTTTATAGCATGCAAATTACGATCTGGAATCATTGTATACTTATCATATTTCATTACAGTACAGGTCATTTAGCAGACGCGCTTATCCAGAGCGACTTACAGTGAACAGGGACAGTCTCCCTGGAGCAACTCGGGGTTAAGTGCCTTGCTCAGGGGTACAATAACAGACCTGGTAATGAACTCACATCCATCTGGTGTTGTATTTGGAAGCCGTACCACGAGACCACTAGGCCATCACCCATCATATACGGTGAAGTCACCAGCAGCACTGTATTTTGGATGATATACTTGCTGTGTGGTAGAGCTTCTACAGCACACTCAGCATGAAGGCCATCTGCCTGTCAAGCCTCTCCACCTACTTCTCCATGGTACACTTCAGACAGACAGGCCAGTGAAGGAGCTGCCTGTGAACCGGTCTCCTCTTGAGAATGACCGTCTTCCTCTCACAGCACTCTTTTATGTCCTTAAACGTCTACCTTCTCACTCCTCCGCCCTCTCGTCCTTTTTCCTCCTGACCTTCTGTTAACTTACAGTGAAACACTTAAGAGGAAAACTTTCATCTTGAACAGTGTGTTAAAGCGACCCTAGAAGAAATAACCATTTCAAATAAAATGTTGAATTCATAAGAAATAAGAACACAACCTTGTCTGATTAAGTACACTCAGGCCACTTCAAACTTTAGTAGCTTTTAGTGGCTAATGTTAGCTAGCATACTTTGCGAGTCAGTTTGAGGACTTTATGGCTCTTCTCTACTTGTGCTACTGTTATGCTATGTTTTTCTGCAAAAGCCACATAGTCTTAATTTATATCAATAACATGGATACTAAATATTACTGTATAGTATACCTATGTGCAATTCCATTGAAGTACCCTGCTATATCACTGGAAGACAATATACAGTACCACCTACGGTGTACATAATATTACCAGGTACTATTATTGTATATATTTAGAGTATTGCCCTAGTTTTTTGTTTTAGCTAAGATTTCTGTTGTTTATGCTTTTTCATTCCTCACTGTGGCAGTCAGTGGGGCAGCAGCAGCAGTCAGTCATAGAGCTCTACCACCACCCGGTGCTTTCCAGTGGACCTGCAGCAGACTATGACACCAGGTGATTCAGCACTTAATGGATCTGTTTGCCTACAAGGCTCAGGTTACAAAATGATCTGGTCTCCACAGAGACTGAGAGTGAGCTGAATGCATCTACCACATTACAGCTCAGGAGGATTTCTTTATATTCCTTTTGAAAATTATTTCACACGCACATATGGGCAGATTGTTGGCTTGGTGGCATCACAGCATATAAATAGTCCCAGTGATAGCAGATAGACAAATCTGTGCAGTTAAAGCTGATGAGCATTCAGAGGATGACACCAACATGTCTGCAAGCAATCAGAGCAAAGAGATAGAGTTTGTAAGGGTGTCATTGATTATTAGGCTGCAACAAAGACTGCACACTGGTGAAGGCTCCAGTTAATGGAAAACACAACTGAAATGCTTATACTGGCAAGCATAATAAATAGTTTTCTTTTTGTTTTTGCGTTTTTGCAGTGATTCAATTTTCACCAATTACCTTCTTTGTTCTCGTTTCTACAGACACAAATTCATCATCGGGGGAAGCACTTATCCTTACCACAGAGTAATGTGTGAAGCATCGTTAAGGTATCAACATGAGAACCGTAGCAGCTGCCATCAGACTCTGCAGGTGGAAATAAAACAGATTATCTCAAAATTGGGTAGCGGAGATTGATCGTTTTAGCTTGTCTCTCCTGCATTGGTATTCAGCAACATTAAGCTCTACTTGGTTTGATGTACTTTCATTTTTGAAGAGGGAAAGTGTGTTTTGCCCTTTGGTTAGGGTGCAGGATGGGTGCAAGTGGGATTAAGTATCTTGCTCAAGGACAGATGCCAGATGATAAATAGCGTCACTAAATAGGAAACTCTGCAGCCAGATTTAATGCATGGATGAAACAATGAGTACCTGTAAGGAACACATTGAGAACAATGCTGTGTCTCAATTTAGATACTTTCATTAGTATACTTCCATGTACACTGTGTACACTATGTACTTATCAAGCGGCAACCTCCGATTGCATAGAAGTCTATGAGAAAAGGACCCTATTTCTCCTTTTATTTATTACTTCAGTAAACATTTTCCTAATGAATTTGTGGTCTCAATTGCTAGTTTCAAGTCTTCTTTTCCTTTCCTTTCGGGTACTCATAGTGCTCTGTATTTTGCCATACTTTAAGTGTGAATGCACTTATGCACTTAAAATCAGTGGCGGGCCGTGCATTTCACATCTAGGCCTTCAGTGATGTCCTACACAGTCCTAACTGAATTATTCCACGTCTTAATACCATCATTATGACGCCATGGCTATAGAAACTATACATTTAGACAGAAACGAAGTATAACCGGGCGTTGCATCACCTTAACATAGTCAAGTACAACAGAGTTATATTAATATTTAATTGTAACATTTAATTGTAAATAGCAGGCATTCCCAGCAGTACAATGTGCAGTGCCTCTCGGAGGCTGTGAGCCATGGGTACCGCTCGTAGTTAGTGATTTGAAAGTGGCGGACAAACCCGGCCAAAGCCGTTCTCTTCTCACGATGTCGATCTTTTCTTGAAAGGTTCGTCTTGAAAATGGCGTAATTATATCTGCGACCAAATCGATCTCTTCTCCTCCTTCAGCCATTGTGGGTTGAAAAAAAACACCTTTTAGAAATCTACACAAATTAGCTGGTTCAAGTTTGCTAGCTCTGCATAGCTCTGCCTCTCAATCGTGCGTATCCAATCAAAAGACGTGGACGTGCTGGCGTTATCGTACGCCTGATAGCTGGCCCCGATGTCGGCAACTCGAAATCTGATTGGTTAACGCCACAGTTTTGTCTCCGTTCACTTTAAGCTACAGGCGCCCGCACTGTTGATTCTGAAGGCCTAAGGGCAGATCTCGTGGACCCTGGCAACACATCATGGCTGAAATATGATTGGATAAAAGCTCTAACATAAAGGCCAGCCCTCCAAATCTCGATCTGAGGCTGGAAGCTGCGCAACCCAGAGGAAAGCTATGAAATGAAGAGAATAGACTATGGGGAATAATTTAATACATATTTGTGAAAAAAAATATTTCAAAATTAAATTTATATTCTGATGTTTAGGCCAGCAGAGAAGGCCTTGCTGGCCCTGACGGCCCGCCACTGGTTGGATTACTTAAGAGTGCAAATTGTTTCACATTTCTGAGGCTGCTGTGTTTAACACCGGTTACAGTTTGAATGTCTGACCCTGATTGGCTGCAGTCTATGACACAGATTAAAGTTTGAATCTTTTTCCCGTAGCATTTGTTTAACACACCTTAATAAAATGTCTTTGTTTGCTCCCTGGGTACATGGTTTATCAGGGCAATTGAAGGTAAAAACAACAAAACATTTGTTTAATAATACAATATTTATTATTATTTTGAGATTTTATTATGCAACTTCAATCTCAGAGAATTTGAGTTTTTATAATAACATAATATAGCAGCCTAATAATAAGAAAAATATTATAAGAATTGAAATACTAAATTAATATAATCAATGTTATATAAACTATAAATACTAAGAATAATAATTAGAATAATACAAACAGCATAATAATCAACATTATAATTCAGGGGAGACAAACAGGAAGCCTACATTTTATTTGACGGGGGGGATAATGAATTAATTAATGTCGCCAGCAAGAAAAATTGTCCAAGCACGCCAAGAGGCACAAAACACACACTGTCAATGACTTCATGTGTGACAAGACCTGTGTCGGAGGCAGACCAAGTGACCAACGCTGAGGTAAAGATGTCAATGCCTTGCGCCAAAAATAATATAGCCTTCAGCTAGCCTTGAGGCAGGCCAAGTCTGCAACCTATGTTTATAACAGGTCCCTTGCAGATGCTAGGGAATAAAATGTATATATGCAATTAAAATACATACATCTTATAAATATGTCTGTACAAGTAATACATACTTTAAATAAACATGTAATTCCTGAACCCGTCCCTTAGGCTATGTGTTTACATTTACATTATATGGGTTGGGGCTGGTTGGCTCAGAGCTGTTAAAGTATGGGTGGAGTCCGCCAGAAAATCTCCCTTATTTTGAAATTCCAATGTTGACAGGTATGATGCACGCCAGCATCATCTGTTCCTTGTGAGCAAGTAAAGAAAACAAATCTACATCCCACATTTTCATGCCCTGACCCAGTGGCGCAGCTCGTCGAGCAGGCATCCCAAATTCTAAGGCTTGCCGCAGCGGCCTGGGGTTCAAATCTGAACCGTGGCCATTTGCTGTATGTCATTCCCCTTCTCTCTAGGGATGGGCAACTTTGAGGATAGGGAGGGCCACACAAAGTGTGTCCTCACTGTCAGAGGGTCACTTTGCACCCCTCAATAACACATACACACAATCTTTATTCTTAAATAGAACATGATATTCAGTCTTAGATGTGTGCGTCAAATAATTTTTAAGGCAAAGATAATTTAAATCCACTGCAGCCTTGCACTTCGCCAGAAGAGGTCACTGTACCTGATGCTTCGAGTAATGAACCCATTTTCGAAACAATTGGCTGAAGTGGTTCAGTGCTTCACAAAAGCTTCATTGGCCCATCACTAGATTTAAGGCCACTTGATAAAGACACAGCACGCATTTATTTTCTACTGGCGTATCCATTTTCCAAGGCACACTGAACATACAATATAGCTATAGATCAACCAGCTATAGATCATGTTCTTCCCTGTTTCTTCCTCAATTTTCATCATAAAAAGACAATAATACAGACAGTCTTCCTCCATGGTCGCTATAGCCAATGGGAGCTAGCTAACAGTGGCTGTGTCTTAATTCATGGGCTGCAGCCTGCGCAGGACGTAGCCTTCGCAGTCTTTGCAGGCCAGGACCTCTGTATAGGTAATGTGCAAACACGTGACAAAACTGTGTGACGTATGCGTGCGACTCCATTTTGGATGAATAAAAAAATCAACAATGGCGTCTAAAGCGAACAACAACAATACAACTCCGACTTCTTCAAAGTATTGTGACTCTCTGGAGTCCTCTGCAAAGGCAAGATTCAGAGAAAAAGTCCTGACCCGTACACGCTACAGCCGTCGGATTATATTGAGGATTTAGATTCATTACCGCCGATTGAATATCCGGATATTGTGAACTACCTTGTGCTACAAACTGTCGTGGGCAACCAACGCACAAATGAAGGCATACAAGAGCTTAGATGCTTATAATTTCTTTGTTTCTGGCTGGGTTGGTAGTCTTCTTACCAAACCACTGAAAGATGACAGGGTGCTCGTCCATGCCCGTGTAAATCACTCTCAAAGAGCTCGCGATACACCGCTCAAGCCGTGGTTTGTGAGTGAGAAGAGCGGCGATGTTATCCTCGCACACTGTGATTGTATGGCTGGATTAAGCGAAGCATGTTCTCACATTGGTGCTTTGCTTTTCGCAAGTGAAGTAGTCTCAAGAATAAGCCAAACAAAAACATGCACAGAAGAAAAGAGCAAATGGCTGCCATCACAAAGAAAGTGCCTTATTTACCAGTCAGCGATATGGAGAAGTAAGGTCTTACAGCAGGGGTCCCCAAACTTTTTCCAGTGAGGGCCACATAACTTTTCCCTTCTCTGATGGGGGGCCCGGGTCAGTTTCTAATAGAAAAAGTGTGATAATCGCGGGGTCCCTAAATGTAATCATTTATTGTTTTCCAGAAAACATGCTGACACTCCAGCGCACCACACATATCCAAATGTTAATAACCCTTTCTGAGATCAAATAACCCTCTCTGGGTTCTTCACAGAATAAAATAACGCAGAAAATATATAGGCTAATAACACTATTTATGAAATCAATAAAAATCAAATAAACCTCTCTGGGTTCTTCACAGAAAGAAAGTTATGCTGTGCCGTGCACAATCCTAGGTAAAAGTTCAACTTCACTTGTCAGAGCAGAATCTCAAATGTCTCTCAAAGTTCTTGTGTTCTTTCCTTATAATCCAATTTTGTAGGTTCCATAGGTTAGCCCAGTAGACACCACTGTAGGCTCTCTCTCATCAACTTCCCTCTGAAAACCACAAAGCAAGCAGGCTAAGAAACCGAACATAGTGATACAGCACCTACACAGCACAATACATTTCAATACCAGTATGGTTGTGGAGATGGATTTTATCCCAATAGATTTTATTATGATTATATTTGTTCATACTCAGAATGACTAATTTAAGTCAGAAAAGTGAGCTTACCTATGAACTGTATGTTCATCAGTGTGAATTGTGGGCCTGCATCTGGCTGGTGAGAAGTTGAATGTCCGGTTCCATTCTAGTCACAGTCTCAAACACTGATGCAAATGTTCATCTGTCAATCTTGATCTCGTTGATGTTTTCAGGAGTTTCATGCGTGAAAAGGTTTGCTCGCAGATATACGTGCTGCCAAAAAGTGTGGACAACTTCATTGCGTGTTTTTTTATGTTAGGGTAGGTGTCATTTGGGAGGGCAGCATAGAAGTCAATGAGACTGTTGGGCTTGAATGCGTCTTTCAGAACATCACAGTTCTGTAACTCGGCCAGCTCAAACTGATAAGAAGGCTGGGCTTCATCGATGTCGGCAACAAAAGGGTTCTGAAAAAGACGGATTTCTTTTGCATGAACATGTAGTTCACGGAATCGTACACCGAACTCCGCCTTCAGCATTTCCAGTGCTTCCACACACTTTTCACCTGGGAACGCGACAGCTGGCTTCTCTGCAGAAAAGCTTTGGGTAGCAGGGAGATGGGTGAAGTTGTGCTTTTTCACTTGTTCCAAAACCAGCTCTAGTTTCACCTCAAATGCTTTTATGTGGGAATACATGTCGCAAATGAGTTCCCCCTTCCCTTGTAGCTGCAAGTTAAGGCCGTTCAGCATTTCTGTCACGTCTGTTAAAAATGCGAGGTGCCATTTCCATGCTGGGTCGATCAGCTCTGGGACCGTTTTGCCTTTTGACTGAAGAAATGCGTTAATTTCAGGTAGCAGCTCGTAAAAACGCCTCAAAACTCTGCCCCGGCTCAACCATAGGACCTCTGTGTAGTACAGCACATCTCCATACGCAGACTCTAGTTCAGACAGGAATTGTTGGAACTGCCTGTGTTTAAGTCCATTTGCTCTGATGAAGTTTATGCACGATACCACAACCTTCATGACAGAATCCCACTTCAACACTTTGCAGCACAGCGCTTGCTGGTGAATTAGGCAGTGGACTTGTAGCGGGGCGGTGAGACCCCGTTCTTCCATCTCCCGGTTCATGCGTCCTATTAAACCCCGAGACGCGCCCACCATACTAGGAGCCCCGTCAGTCGTGATGCTGGCAAGCTTTGACCAGTCCAGATTCAACTGTTGCATGGTTTGACATACTTTGTCGAAAATATCCTTCCCAGTCGTAGTGCCTTTGAGACTTTGGAGGGCTGCCAGCTCCTCGCACATCTCAAAGTTTGCGGTAACTCCACGAATAAAAATGAGCAGCTGCGCTGTGTCTTGCACGTCCGTGCTCTCATCCAGTGCTAATGAAAAAAAGTCAAAATCTTTAGTCTTCTGCTGCAGCTGGGCATACACATTACCCCCAATTTCTTCAACGCGTCTGGTAATTGTACTTGCCGACAGACTCACAGCATTAAAGACATCTTTCTTCTCGGGACAGACCTCCTCCACGACAACATTCAAACATTTCTTGACAAACTCTCCTTCGGTGAAAGGTTTACCGCAGCTTGCTATCAGCTGAGCAACACGGACTGGCCCGAACTGATGCTTGGTTTAGTTGAGTTTGCCGTACAAATGTAGTCTGCTGAGCTAACAGTCCAGTTTTTAGCTTTGAGATTTTTTCTGCTCGCATTTGGCCTCGCAAGGTAGCATACTTGTCTTTGTGGCGGGATTCAGTGTCGGCGCAGGTTGTATTCTTTGAATACCGCCACCGCCTCTTGACAGACGAGACAAACAGCCTTTTCTTTGCATTGTACAAAAAAATAATCGTGTGTCCACTGCGGGTTAAATACCCTGCATTCTGAATCAATTTTTCTCTTACCCAACCTTTTTGCCATTATTCCGTTCTGGGGGGTCACGTTCACGTTCTATGACTGGGGTACGGGTGGCCATAAAGGTCAAAACGTGCTGGGGCAAAGTGAGGTCGAAGTAGCATTTTTTTTCGTCTCCGATATTGTTCAGGGGCCGGGTCAAATGTAGAAGCGGGCCGTGTGCGGCCCGAGGGCCGTAGTTTGGGGACCCCTGTCTTACAGTGTTCGGGTATATCATAAGCACAAATGTTGAACGTAAACATTGAAAACATAGCTTTAGCATGAGCTCTTACCAGATATAAAGTGGACGCCACACACACACGGGTGAATTGTGCTTTTCCTTCTGTTAAATCCTCACGAGTTATGTTGCTAAACCACAGCTGACGGCGTTCAGGTAGACAGCAATTCATCCCTCTTTTGTGGATTTGATGATTTTAGGAAATCTAAAGAACCGTTTCTCTGGGTCACAAGTAGCGTTATGACCACAAGTATACACTGCGCACAAGATTGGCATTTTCTTTCAATCTTAGATGTTTAATACAAAGAAAATTACGAAGCGTTGCAGCAACTCCCACGCGAACGGGGGCCGTCTTGGTTGTGTATATCATCCAACATGTCTGATTTACGGGTTGGGACGTAAGCGTGACGTCACATGCACACGATCTATACATCCAACATGGTTGACTTACGGGTTGGGAAATAAGCGTGACGTCACATGCACACGAGCTCTACCGCGAAGGCTGAACCGAGCGGTCTACGAAATGAGACGGTCCGGTCTACGGAGGACTTCCTGGTACGTCACCAGTTGTTCACGCCCCTACATTCTGCCGCTCCCGTCTCCTAGCAACTCTCTGAAGTTATCAAGCGCAGGTGACGGCTTACTTTAGCATTTTTTCCCAGAGATAATACTTTTATTTTTATATTTTCAATCTTGATTGAAGATATGCTTTATCACCCCCACATGATGCATCAGGAGACACCAGGGGCTTTATTGTGGCAGCCCATTCAAGTCCAGCAGAAAACTTTATCTGTATATACTGTAAATGTTATATTGCTTTATAATATGTTTATTTTTATAATAATCATTCAATCATGTTTCGATCATTCATTTCTGTTAATTGAAAGGTAAATTTCTAAATTAAATAATCCCTTTTCTAAATTAATCAATCATAGCCTATGTACTAAATAAATTATTATTGAACCTTGAAGTAAATTAATAAATAATTTGCTAAGTTTTCATTCATTTGAATTTATAGTTCATGTAAATTAAATACACAATAAATTCATCATTATATATATTATTTATTTCAATTAATTTACATTTCATTTGTCAACAAGTTTCTCAGAGAGAAGAGTCTGTCCATCCTCTCCCTGCTCTCCTCTCTTCTGCCTCCGTATCCTTCGCCCTAAAACAAATTGTTAGAGCAAGTTTAACTATACACCACTAAACAAAAACAGATTAAGTTGCAAAATAAGTACACATATTATAAATAATAAAATATGTATAATCAATCCCAACAATTGCATGATTAAGTGATATTCAACTGTCAAAAAACCAAGCAGGTAATATGAAGTATAAATTATCTATACAATCGCCACAATCTATGTAAAATATAAATCAACATTTAAAACTCTTAAGTTTGAAAGTTAAGGTCTTAAAAGTTCTACTTTCAAAGTCTAACTTAGGTCGGATGCTGCCAGCCAAGATGCATCGTACAGCTCCTAGAAGCTAGCTTAACTAGCATCGCCGCTAGCGTCCCGTAATTTAGACTATAATTTTAGCAAAATTGTTATGTTTTAAGGTCCTTTGATTTTATAACATTTGTATTGTTAGCTATTCGAGCGAGTTGAAACCCAATACTTACATTTGAAAGTATATCCATTTCCCGCTACTGCTGGGTCGAGGGGCGCCTTTTTCGTCAGAAATTAACTTCTCTGGGCGCGCAATGAATCCTGGGATATCTGCGGCCGTCTGACGTATCCTTCAAATCCGGGAAAAGAAGGCCGCATTTGTCGGCTGCATTTGAAGGAGTCAATTGAGTAAACATCCAAGTTATTCAGCCTGGTTAGTCAGATGGCTAGGTAAGTAGCATTTACAGTCTTGCTAAACTAAATGAAATGATTTAGGTTTAATTACTTTGTCTCTGTTTATTTATAACAGCAGCAAACTGTAATTGGTTGATTTAGGAAGACTTTGACATCATTGTTTAACGTTAACATCAAAGGTTCTCTTAGCTAACAGCTATAGCTAACAAGAGCTATAACCAACAGGTTGTTGAGCTTAGGGGTGGTGACAACACCACTGCCACGAAAGGTGACATTATAAAAATGACATTAATTAAAATAATGGAGTTATTGGAAACATTTTATAAGATAAAACCTTCTCTTACAGGCCTCTATTATACACTATTTATTCATATGGTTATTTATTTCATATTTTATTTATTTGATATTGGCACCTGAATCCATAAATAATATCACCCAAAAGCAGAGTATATGAATGAATGAGAGATGTGATCATAAATTAATTTTAAATCATCTTAATTTAACACCAATTCAATTTGAGACCAGACACTATGAATCAAGGCATATATTTAAAATATATACTATTAGGTTCAACAGTGTGATGTAAATTGTATGTATTTATACTCCGTAGATGACATCAGGGATGCTTGTTTTTCTGTATGGGACTCTCACTGTCACGGTATGTAAGGACTGTGCAATGATGACAATGATGAACAAGGATATGTGCTGTGCAGAGACTGTACTAACTGCGCATGACAAAGTTATTTCAAGTTTTTTCTCTCTTTTTAATGTATGGAGGTCTTGTCTGGGGAATACAATTACCAATGAATGAATTCAACTGGATTTTCACTCAAAAAACTGTGGAACCATATGATTTAATTTAAGCACTTGACTTATACATTAATGAAGCATTTTATTTTAATTAAATTTAAGTTGTTAATTTATTTATTAATAAACCTTTTTTCTTGTTTTTGCCCTGCCCTGTAGTTTTGTCAGTCGGATTTATGAATTGTTCAAATCTAGCTTGTATTTAGGTGTATTTATCTTGTACGTGACCTTGCTATGTTTGTATTTGTTAGATATAACTGATGTAAGTTGTAATTTCCCTTGTTTGTAGTGTAATTCTAGTAAGGTCTGGATGTAATATGAGTTTATGTGCATACTATTTGTAGTTTTATTTTATCTTGAATAGGCTATAATTGTAATTTTAATATGTATTACTAAACTGTAAAAGTGAATATAATGCCATCCATGTCGTGGATGAGCACATGATTTCTACATCATACCTGTGACTTGCCTCCTAATTGATGAGAGAGAAGAGAATATAATGAATTTTGTGTTTGCTGCAAAAGGCTTTATTTTTTAAGTGGGCTTAGATCTTAGCTTTGGTGTGCAACAATACTTAGATTTAGAACAGCTACCATATTAAGGTAGTTAGAACATCTACCATATTAAGGTAGTCAGAACATCTACCATATTAAGGTAGTTAGGCTTTCACATTGCGTTTTCATCGTCACTTAAAGAGAATAAATCTGATGTGACTTATTTCGACAAAATACATTGAATAATAATGTCAAACTATGATGTTCAGGCCTTAAAAGGTTTCCTGCACGCACACTCACATTAGCAGCTTCATTTGAGCAGTCGAGTATACACAAAGCCATTACATTAATCAAATAATAATATTTTGTGAGTTTGTTATTAGTTAAATGTCTGAAAGCAAAAGAGGTGTGTTTCATTATTAAATAATTTGTCGGTTTCTTTAATGAAAGTTTGAGGTGAAGGTTCAGTGTGGTGCACAGCTGTGAGATAGACAAAATAACAGGAATGCTAATACATTCCAGTGCAACAACATACTAGCTACTACTTTTGTGAGGCATATGATTTTGTTAGGACTGTGGTAATGTTGTCACTTTAATTTTATGTTGTGCTGTGGTTTTGTCCACCCTCTGTAATCTGTCTTTGGAGTGGGGTATATGAACTGGAGGGGTTGTGTTCATGGATATAGAAAGAGAACGGTTGTGTCTGGGTAGGAAGAATCATTCCAAAATAAAGATCACGTGTGTGAGGGTTTTACTGCCGCGGAACACCGCCCTCCCGCGGAGCACGGCAGTATGGCATAAATAACAGCACTTCAGGACTAAACCATTCACTTGACAACGATGCGATGATACTGATTATAAAGAAGCTGGGGAAATTTTCACTAGAGCCTTAATATTGTTAAATAAATAACATCTTAATGTTAACATCAAAAAAGGATGACACTTGTCCCGTTACCAGCATTTTTGTAATAATTGTGAGGATTGTTTTGTTCCCCTTGCATTGAAAAGGAGTGGTGCGGTCCAATAGTATTGAAGGCAAGGCTGTAAAAACGGCTCGTTTCCATCAAGAGGAAGAAGCGTTGCTGTTATTCGCTGTTGCAGCACCAATTTTTAAAAACGGTTGTACCATTTATTTAATATCTGGTTGGTTTTTGGACAACAGCTTGCCATGGCTCTGTGCGGGGGTGTCGGAGCCATGGCTTTACCCAGCGAGCTTATTGTCCACATATTCTCCTTTCTGTCCGACCGAGACAAGCTCCGGGCCTCGGCCGTGTGTTCACGATGGAGGGAGTGTCTCTTCTACCCCGCGCTGTGGACCGAGCTCAAATTGCGAATAGGTGGTGGTTGTAACGGTGGTGGCTCTAGCTCCGAGGAGACCCCGAGGCTGGAGTTCCTCATGCGTAAGTTCGGTTCATTCGTCCGGGAGCTGCAACTGGAACTTGCACCGGTGGAAGGCTACCTTAGTCCTCTCAACAACGACCCGTCGTCCACCAGGATGGACCAGCCAGATAGCGACCCGCAGCTCTCTGAGCGATGGAGAGACGCCATGACCACCTACTTGGACCAGGTGTTGTGTGTGTTCTCCAGCACCCGCAACAACAGGTAACGGTATCATTAAATGTACCCCAAAATCCCTTTCTGTTTGTTTTTATTCAATCTCAACTATTCGCATGATACCCTCTCCTTTTTTGTAATTCCATAGTATTTGGTGCGTCGCAGTAAGCTAGCAGCTAGCTAGTAGTTAGCTATAAACAAACCCTGACATTAGGAGTTACGTAATAGGGTCATGTCTTTGCAGTGAAGTTAGCAGCCAACGCTATCGGAATATCTCAGAAGCCGTTAATACACCAGTATTTTATTGCTTACACTTGCTTTTACAGTCATCCACTAATGATGGATGTATGCTTCAGCGACAATGTTAAGTCAAACGCTTGTCTGCGTTTCTTTTGTTGCCAGTTCTATTTTCTATGTTGCATTGGGGTCTTCATACCAGCAGATACAATGCAGCACTGCTGGTGGCTAGAGAAGGCTTTGTTGGCTGTGACTTGCTGATATCAGCACTGACACACACATATGCAGTGTATGTGTATATACACATGTAGCTCTGGAATGTCGTTGCATACTGTTTGATGTAATCACCTATACGTGCATTATAGCCACTTGGCTAATTTCTGCTGTGGAAGTTACTATTCTGTAAAACACTACTTTAAATGTTAAGATTCCTGATTTCAGTGCGGAACTTCTCTATTATACCTTCTCCCACATTCTCTATTATTCTCTACAGTGCTTTGTAGTGTTGAAATAGCACCCATCCAATGCTGTGCCGTTCATGTCTTAGTTCTGCTGAGGGGGCTGAAACCTTTTCTGTTGTCTGACTTGGGGACAGTTTCCAACATTTTCCATTCAAAAACTGACTGACTAACCAAGCCTGTGTTCCAGTTTCAATGCTGCACATTCATGCTGGAAATGTGACAAAATTTGGTACATCCGGATGTCAGTTTGCATATGGAACTTTCTTGATTTTTGAATGTTATCAGTGGATAATTTAGTTCCACAAGGCAGCGCATAACAGAAATCTGGGAATAGTTTTGCTTTCCCTTTTTAGAAAGCGCCAGCCACTTCAGAATTTGGACATTTAACAAGTTTGCAGTGGTTGGTACGTGCTTTGTGTAATTTCCTGTTCCCCCAAAATTATCATTATAAACGTATGAACATAAACTATAAACATGGCATTTGCAAGTGCTCAAAGCTGTCAAGCTAACAGTTTATGGAAGTTTATGACACTCAATGATTGCATGGTAAAATTGCGCGCAGGGGGACTTATTACAGTCCTGCGACAGATAGTTTTTTTTTTTTTTAATGTCAGAGCATTTGATTTATTGATTGCTGTCGGGATGCAAAGAATATATATATATATATATATATATATATATATATATATATATATATATATATATATATATATATATATATATATATATATATATATATATATATGACACACACACACAAAACCATACATACATAACCAAGCTTGTGATCAGGTAAGGATAAGTGAGTTTTTCATTCAACGAGCATTGGTCCAACTCCACTGGTACATGTTCAAAATAATTACAATATATAACTCATTGTTAATTCACTGGCACTTTTGCGCACGAAGTAGCTGCACATGGGATTGTGTTGGTTTCACTGCAGAGGCATTTTGTGAAGCTTAGCCTTTAGTTTATTTACAGTAAGTGGGCTTCATCAAACATATGCTCGCCGGGCCTTAGTCCTGTGTGGCCGCATGACACACAGTGATACTCCGTTCTCAAAACTTGCATCTGTGATCTTCCAAACATCATTGTCAAAGCAGATGCAGACAAAATGTAATTGGGTGCATTGTGACCTCTATGCTTCCCTTTGACTGCTTGATTATTGCCATATGTTTTAGGTACCAGGGCTCTAGAGAGCAGTGTAGTAAAGTGCAATGTGACCCCTAGTGTAGCTACTGTTGCTTCTGTTTAAAACTTCCAAGCACCCCGTTTGCGCTCCATGTGATACAACCAGATGGACAATTTACAGTAGTAATAACTTTCACAAATGTTGACGGAGCAAACGGATGACAGTGAAACTGTCCTTTTGAGAGTATTGCTGTGTGACTAGGTTTGGTTCCCCATTAAGTCAGTCTGTTAACAGTCAGTTAAGAATTCTAACAAAATTGTAATTGCGAATCATTCTTTTTCTTATGATCCATATGTCTCCGCATTGACTATCAATGCACAGTGATGTTTTTCCGTTGTTATTTATGTAGAAAATAACTTCCTAACCCACTGTTGTTAAAGGTTGGACTTTCACATATTAGTGTTTTTTTATGTAGTTTTTATGACTACGGTTTGAATGTGACTTGACCTATAAAAAACATTTGTTTTCAATGATTTCTTGTTGATGCTTACATGGTACCTGTCAAAACACGCACGTCTTTGAACTGACAGAAGGGTAACTGTAAAAACACAAAAGAGAGCATGTTGTTTAAAACATTTTTAAAAATTGCTACAGTGACTTGTAATCACTAGTAACTAGTGTTTAGTACCTTGTTGTTTCTTTTC
This sequence comes from Cottoperca gobio, assembly GCF_900634415.1. Lineage (NCBI taxonomy): Eukaryota > Metazoa > Chordata > Actinopteri > Perciformes > Bovichtidae > Cottoperca > Cottoperca gobio. The sequence goes on along the minus strand of NC_041376.1, from coordinate 17,407,801 downwards.
TATATTTCTAACATTCTGTGTCTCTCATTCTCTAGAAACCTGCGGAAGCTGAGTCTGTATGGAGACACCTGTGTTCTCCAGCAAGAGGGATTATTGGACAGCTCCAACCTGCTCCAAATTCACCAGGGGGACAAAAAGATCAATGAGTAAGTCTGAGCATAGCAACATACATTTCTATTGAATGTCAGAAAAGGTTAGATTCAGTATTTGTTTCTGTCCATGTGGTTACTTGCATTTTAAATAAAATGCACATTGACTGCAACATGGTATTGGTAATTGTTTGCAGAACATGAATGGACAAAAATATTAATTAAACTTTTTGATATTTAGTGCATGTTTGGCTGTAGGAGACTATTATTTACAAAATGGCACTGTTGTTTGGGATTGGAAACCGTGTGTGTTGTTTGGTGTTTCAGAAGGATAATTTAAGACTGCTTTTAAATAATATCTCAATATTTTTAGGCCACACAATTTATATCTCTTTAATTTGTGTAATTTACCAATAACCATGAAAAGAATAAAGTTGCTTTAGCGCTTCACTTCTTTCGCTCTCTCCAGACTCTTTCCCTGCTGTCCTCCAGATATAAAAACACATCCATGCTCATACACCACACACTCTCCCAGGAGAGGCTGTATGAGGGAGGGTCGTGAGAGAAGCAGAACCCCAAATCAGTCTCATGCTGACGTTCTAGAAATGACATGACAATTAATATTTGTACACGATGTTGGTGATAGTCATATACTACAGCCCACATAGAATAAAGTATATTTGATATATCGCCCAACCCTAGATAATGCATTTAAAATGTGTAGATGTACATAGGACACTTTGTCATCACATGCCTGGAGACATTAGGCTTTCAACATGCACAGCTCATTGAGCCAGAACAGAATACAGATCATTGGCAATTTTAATGGCCTTTCCTCTTGTTGCAGTATTTCTCATTCATACTGTAGCAACCAGTGTGGGTTTGTTTTGCAACTCTGGTACTGAAGTAGATGGCATCACATTAAATGCAATGTCAATTCACACCTTCTATGTTCCGCCTTGTAGGATTGGGCACAATTTAAATGATGTCAGACTGTTTCATGAACCTCAAATTTTGCCAAATGATGCCAGATATACATACCCTAACTACACAAATATAGTCTGTTGATTTAAATATTCAGGGCTGCAACAGAGTTTAATATGGAGAAATGTTTAGTTTGGTTTCATAGATCTTACACTCTTGTATAACAGCATAACAAATATTATATATAATACCTGCCAAACACCGCTCTCATGGTGTATTCAATTAAAGCAGCACAAAGCTGTAGTCATGCTGGTAATGTGAGTTGAAGCTAATTCTCCTCCACCCTCTCTTCTCCCCTGTGCTCTCTGCAGAATCCAGCAGTTGTTCATGGAGTTGTTGTCTAACAGCAGGCAGCTGAGGTGGTTGTCCTGTAGCTTCATGTTGGGTCTTGTGACTCCCTGCTCCTTTGCCTGCCTGTCAAATCCTTCAGCTGAGACCCTGCGGCACCTCAGTTTACTGGACCACCAGCTGGGTGTGTTGGTTTGTTTCTGTCTGTAAATGTGTAAATGCAGTAATAAAAGATCTACTGGATTATATCAGTTGTTCCTATAGATAGGATAATATTAATAGCATATTATGTTGATACAACTCTTTACCTCCTGAACCTTCCTCAGGTCCCCTCATCTCACCCTCAGAGTTGGGTCGTCTATCTAATCTTCATTCTCTGGCTTTGGATTTCTCTGATTTGACATCTGAGCTTTGTGGTCTGCTGGCATCCCCACGCCGAACTCCGCTGCATCGCCTCTCCCTGCTGCTCAATGGCGCCGCCCTTGAGTTTAAACCATTAGAGGGGACTGCGACAGAGGACGATTGGAAGGCACTGGTAATGCAACGTGTATCTTTGTTTCTCAGTCTTGTTAGTCTTGTTAGTCCGCAGCAAATAATGATTCCAGGACAGCCTCTTGCTCTGTTTGATGATAGGATGCAAGTGTTTTAAAATACCCTATGGCAGTGAAACCATAGTTACATAGCCACATGTATTTCAGCACTGCTGCCTCCAGCTTTAAATGACTACAAGTCTCCATGTTTACATCGGTCAAGTTTACCTACTCCTCCCCAGATTCGTGTGAGTGCCAACCTACGAGTGTACATCATGGCCCTGGAGCTGGACGGCTCAGAACTCCTCAGAGTCCTAAAGCCTAGCCTCCCTCTGGAGCGCCTCCACCTCGACAGTTACAGCACACTGGTGACCGAAGCCACGTTGGAGCTCATCTCTCAGCAGTACAACAAAACGCTGACTCACTTTCTGCTCCTGAGGGATGACCCCGAGTTCCCTGACCTCAGCATTAATCGGAACGAAGATCCGTTGGTCCTCTTGGCATGGAGATGTACTCAACTGGCTGTACTGGTGATACATGGTGAGTTCAGCTTTTTGTCTCATGGATGTACAGTAAGAAGACTTCAGGCTCATTGTGGTGTGTGCTGGACCAACCTTATGATGAAAAATAAGACAAAATAGGGAGTGATGTTGGTGTTTTTAAAGGGTTAGTTAGGATTGGCCATTTCTCCAAACTGAGGGTGTGCCGAACACTTTACTGTAGATAATACACTGACCCTAGATGAGTACCTCCATACTGCTTCCAAAAACCCAAACTATGCATTTAATTGTACTTGTGGTAACTCACGATAACGAGGCCTACAGTAGTTATTTTCCTAAGCGAGATGTAACCATGGCTGGCAAAGGACAGAAACATAATGTAAGATTTGGTATTTTTGTGATTTTTAACGCCCTTAAATTTTCAGAGTGCAATTCACTTATACCCCGTTGTCGTAAATATGGACAGCTGTCAAGGCCTGAACAAGCCAATGTTTGCTCCACGTTTTCCGGTTTACCCTTTTTAAATTGCCAAATCTAGATTACTGCCCCTGGTATGGAGAGTTATTTCCTCTCATGCAGGAGCGGAACACACAGCACCAGTCAAACGTTGGTACTTCACATTGAATGAGACTGTGCGTCCAAACCATTGACTGGTACTCTACATGCTAGTTGGCAGTTGGCTGTAGTCTTTGTGGTCCGTTCAAGTGCGACCTTTTGGCCAATTCGCAGGCGACGTGAGGCGACTCAACAGTCGGCCTCCGTCATCGCTAGTTATTTGACGGTTTGGTGTTTCTTGGCCTTTTCAGTACACGTGCATTTGTTATAATTGCATACAGCACAGCTAACTGAGCTAACAGCTTATTAGCTGCTACAGTTAGCAGCAGTCAGAGGTTAACGATACTTTAACAACGAGTAAAGCTTTCAGTCCATCAGGAAACTCCGTTAATCACAGAGAGTTGAGGCAGTGCAGCCAGTGGACATCAGAGGGAAAACCATAAAATATGATCTTGTTCTACCAAAACCATCTTACTGCCGTAAAGCCTTACTCTCTTCCCCTGGAGATTGTACGACCCGCTAACCAAAGTTACAGTGTAAGTACAGGCGTTTGGGGTGCAGAGTGGGACTGATGGAGGCACCATTGTTCATTCAGCAACTTGATTTTGAAGCTGTTATTTTCAGGTAAAATGGTTACAAAATGTTGCTTTAAGCTTAACATTTAACCTACATTAATTGACTCTTTTTTTTTTTTTTGCCCATAGGGGTCAATACAAGAAACTGCAAACACAAGACACAGTTGTTGTAGTTGGGAAACCGTTGCCCATTTACACATCCAGTAGACAAAGAGATGCATTAGCATTTATTTGAAGTTGTGTTTGTCCACCTGATGGATTCAAGTATATATTATATATTATATTATATTATATTATATATTATATTATATTATATTATATTATATTATATAATATTCACTATCCTCTTAGCTCTGTTTTGCTCACCCCCTGAGAAAACATTTAGCTTGTTAGCTGCTTAATGTTATGTTCCTGACAGTCACTAACGTTGTCTGTCTGCTGTTTGGTGCTGTTCAGTGGGTTTATTTTCACTGAAACCGCTTCCTGCTATGTTTGGAAACAAAGCTTGTTAGAATGAGAGTGAACCAAATTGTGAGGTTGCTGGCAGCAGAAAACAATGAGCTGAGGATAAAAGCAGTTGTTAATCTGTGGGTTTGTCACTGCGTAAGACATCTTTAACATTACACATGATTTTATCTGTTGTTAAAGTATTTATTAGAGCAGTTTTAAGGCTCTGTGGGATAACAGTTTCCTGTGTGGGGAAACAAAATCTTAAACATGAAAAGATTTGCTTGTTTTCAAATACTGCACAAATACTCGCCCTGACTTGGCAATAATATTTCTCTTTTGTCTTCATCATAATATATTATGCCATAGTTTGTAAACATTGGTATGTTGAGTGTAAATCTGTATATTTAGTATTTATCCATAATATTTGCAAGATGAGTGCTCCCTGAACACATCTCTCTCTGTAGGTTACACTGTTTGGTCCCATAATTTGGTGGCCATCTCTCGTCTGCGAGGCTCCAGCCTTCGCGTCTTGACCGTCTCTGAGGAGAGCATCGACTTTGATCCTGACCAGTCCGTGTGCATGGAGGGCGACCCGGTCCATAACCTGGTCAAGGAGGTGTCTCTGGGCCTCGGCCGTGTCTGGCACCCATGTCTGGATTCCAGCCTGGTTTTGTCCGAACCCACCCAGCACTTCCACCGCGAGCTGCACGCCTTCAGCATGGGCATGTAGGCAGGGATGGCAAGTCCAACACATCACAGCCTAAACTGATTCAAGACCAGGCCAGACCAAATAAGTCCAAGTCAACTCAGACCTCTGAACCAGGCCAAAAGCAGACCCATGTGAGAAATCTAAACTGGATCTTAAAACCATCTATAAATTACATTTATGTGAACTGATCTGATTCTTTTATTTTACTTTTATTTTTTGCATCTCTTTCACAATCAAGTCCTAACATTTAAGTGTTTGCCTGTTTTCTTGCTTTGCCTCTTGATTATCTGGTTGGCCAGTGACTTGGAAAAACAGATTCAATCTTTAATGTTTAAATACGTTTTCCAATTTAATAATATCCCTTTTTGTTAAAACTGGATATTCTAATAAATACATGATATTAATTTAGGTTGCAGGCATACTAATCTCTGGCCCCTGACCACAGACGAGACTTGAGTCATGACCATATATTATTTGTCTGCTAAAATGGGTCACGGCAGCTCCAAATGCACTTGTATCTGGTCTGGTCTTGATCGACAAGTATTCAGAGTTCAATGTTTCTCCTTCACCTCCAGAGCCTCTCTTTGATCTAACTTGATTTTCTTTTCTTTCTTTGTTGACTGTTTCATCGCTCCCTGCTCTGTATAATCTTGTTTTTTCTGTGTGGTGGTTCCCTTGCCTGTATAGGCTTTGTGTGTATTTAATTGCAGATATATTATTATCCTGCTCACAGTTAGAACAGGACAGGCAGGTTGAGTGATGGACCGGTGGGATTTAATGGGGGAATGCTTTGGTTGTGAACGTATTTTCCTTTTGTTTTGTTTTTGTTTTTGAAACCTTTGCTCAATATTGGTATGTCAGTCTGCTACATTCTAGGTTGGAGTTTGTAAACTAACCAATCAATCACTTCCTGGGTAACGCATCCTTAGCTGCTTCTTCTGTTAAAGAGCACCGTGTGCGCTTGTACAGTAGTTTGAGAGCCCTGGCAGCGGGGTGGGAGTCTTCACTATAAGGTGGCTGACTGTGGCAGCTGCTCATCAGTTTTAAAACTGTTTTCAGCAACATCCACGTCACAGCCAGTGCTATGACCCCGATCATTTGTAAATGGTTTATTAAGGATATTAAGCCCCTTATTGATAGTGTTCTGGAGAATATTGTTACATGCGTGCAGCTAACGCACTTCCCACCCTGCTCACTTGTCCACTTTGCTAGAAATCAAATAGGGGGGTGTCGTCTTACGACTGACATTCAGAGCAGAACTTTAAGAATCACCCGTCACAACACCCCGCGATGTTTGATCTGTAGTAAGTCTTTGGATCTTTTCTTTCTGTATTCAGGATGAATATAGCTGCCTTTGGCCAAGACCTTCTGACGGTATCACTGTCAGAAATGAACGGAGCCCTTTTGCAATGTATGAGAAATCTCTGCGACTACTTCCAAATTCTTGGTGCGACCATGCACACACAACCAGTATTCTGAAGGCACTGCTTCCCTAAGGTGGCAAATACCAAACCCAGGTTTTGCAGCCATGCCAGCAATTTCGTAGGCAGGAACTAGTTTTCTCAGTGGTGGAGTTCTTGTTTTGGAGCAAAAACATTTCACAATAAAGAACAGGGAAAATAAAAAGATGCACTGAATGTAACTAAACTCTCATTCTGTTGGCCAGCCAGGTTTTTAATTTTTTATTGAAGGCCTGCTGTAAAGCTATATTTGCCTATAACGCATATCTTGCCACAACAGTCGCAGCTGCTGAATAAATGCATTTGGATACTGTGGGGTCCACTAGCAGCCCCCCCGACGGGTTATTTTTACAGCACAACAAGGTTTTGCGTTTGAAACCTTTGGCATATTTCTGTGGCGAAAATATTTTCTGTCAGTCTCAGGTAGGTTTTTAACATCACTATGACCAAGACAGCGGTGGTAATGATGTCGAGTAGGATGTGTGAACAATCAGTTAGCGTTAGATATTGGCGTCATTTTATTTTATTTCCTCTTGAGTCACAGTTGCCTTGGAAACAGCCCCTTGTTTTCTGGATACAGTTGTTGTTGTTATTAATGATGTTGTGATCTTGCCATCTGATAAACCCCTCGCTCCACCTTGGTTGGGGGATCAGTAAACCTTATCATACATTTGTTTTCAAAGATTAAGGTTGATGAAGAGTGAAGAATGGCAAAACCAGTCTGCTCATTGCACATGTTTTATATCTCCAGAATATGTTGTGGGGGACAGAGAGTAAAGGAAATCCATCTTTCCTATAGAAGACCTGCTGGGCCCAATTAATGTCTGAACTGAATGTAGTTAATTTCCTGGGGTTAAATGACTCCTGCCTGGCACAGGGGATCTTGTCTGGCTGTGCAACTGGCTTGTTCCTCCAGGCTTTCATTAACTAGGGTGAAGGCGTGACTTTGATTGAATCACAGTCACTTTTATTGTCCGATTCTAACTATGAAAATAATGGGGAGGGGGGCCTTTGCCCTAATAAATGAAATAAATGTTATTCAGGCTCTGTGGAAGTGCAAGCATGCCATGGTCAGGGGTGAAGGCGGGCATTGTCGACCAAATATCTTGTGCTCCACACAAACCTAATTGTGAGTGACCAGTGGATGACTGGGTTCCATCTGACGCACCAGTGCTGCGACTGCTGAATGGTTATGACGGCTCTTGTTTGGTGTTTTATTAAGGCATTTATTTTGCTGAGTCAGGATTTTACCAGGGTAAGAGTTTGGGTTGGGCTGCAGAGCGGCTAACTTTCATAAATAAATGCTGTCAACCAGCCATTGTTAGGAACGTTACCCTCCCAAAATGGCTTCAGCTCACTTGTTTTGCACACGCTTTAGAGGTCAGGGCAATGACATCGCAGACTGTGAAGGTCCATATCAAGGTCTGTAGTTTACAAGGTTGACCTGCGGTTTGTCCATAGACTGATATGGATCCTGAGTTACAGTGTGTCAGCACTTTGCTTGGTTCAGAACGATTTGGTCCCAGTGGTGGTGGGCTTGTGGATACCAAATGTTTGCTCATCTGTTAAGGGACCTCAATGGTTCAGCAGTGATAATCTCTCCAGTCCTTGGTCCATATCTCAGGATAAATGCACTCTGGTACCAAGAGTTTCTTTTAAAAGCTGTATATAGAGCTGCACACTCAAACATTCAGAGGGGAGAGCAACACCAACATAATGCAGTCTGACCAAATGATGTTGGTTTTTATCTTATCTTCTTCTTCTTCCCCTCCTCTGATGTTTCTTCTCATCTCGGTTTTTTGGAGCTCAACTTTGCTCCTTTTATGTGAGAGATTTAAGCTGTTTTGTATTGTGTATAGGCATCACCTGATATGAAGGGAAAAATCACAGCAATCTACAGTAGAATGTAATTCCAAACTAGACGGTCATCTGGGCTCAGCAAATAGATTTTTACAAGCAACTTATTTTAAAAAGCTGATTTTACAGCCTCACCTGCCGTGTGTGCTTCCTCCTTTTGGTTCTTGTCTTAAGTCCCCACATTATTGTCTCCACACTAGAAGTCAGATGGCACTGTCTGGGCTAAAATGAGGCGCTGGAGTTTTTCATGGTCAGCTCGAGCAGAATAACATTTTCTATTTACTACAATATTCCCAATTGGAAAATGTATTTAAATGCTGTTCTAATCATGAACATCCCTCCCATACACTTATGAAAAAAAGTATTCCTATAAGGAGGCTCCAGGACAAATTCTTTATCAAAAATAATGTTTTCACAAGTTACGATATATAAAATGTTCCCATCACACACAACTACATAGAAAAGATGAAAGATAATGTACACAATATGCATGAGAGCAGAAAGGCGTTGCTTCTATGTTTTTGTTTCCTCACCAAAACAAGGCAACATTTTAGAGAAGATGGCGTGGAAAGAGCTCGGTGTTGTCCTTGCAAGGAGAGAAGAGGTGAGACAAAGTTCTGCCAGTAAAACAATGCTCAATAACTCAACACTGGCAAAACGGGTGACAAACGTGGACACGGTATGGCATCGCATTTTAAAAACAACCATCCGTGGGAAAATGATTTATCCCGGTCCATTTGTATCGTCACCAATAGCTAAATATTAAGCTACCTTGTGCCTGAAAGCTTCTGGAGTCAAACTGCTTTTCAAACCTCTGCTCTCCCCACGGTATTAGCTTTGTGTTTGTAGTCGTTGCTGTGATTGTTAGTTCACTCTTTAGGGACGCAGCATTACAAAGCTACAGTAGCTAGGGTTTCAGCACACGTGTGTTTTCATTTCTCTTGCGTGCCTGTATCTTTTGCTAATGTAAGCTTTCAAAAGCGTAGAAGAAATGTGTGTATAAGATGGTATGACTGTGTGCAGTGCAGCCGTCATATGTTTTTTGTGTGTGTGTGTGTGTGTGTGTGTATTTAAGGGGGGCTTGCTCATGTTTAGCAGTGTAGTCTTATCACTTCTACTGCTGCAGGGAACGGCAACAGAAATCCTTCGTTCTCAGGGTACAATCGGATTTCAAAAGGAGGAGGATGTGGGAAAGTCGCAATAGCTCAGGCCTCTAGCTCACTCATATGGATAGTAGGAGTCACTGGATCTGTTCTCCTCCCTTGATGTGTTTTTAAGCTGCCAAAGACCAGATTGGAACGAAGTTAACACAGACACAAGTCTATCTGAAGTGCCCATGTACACACACGCTGGCAGGAGGCTGGTCCAGTATTCTTTCCTACGCTACACCTCCTTTATCCTTACGCTCAAGTGTGCACTTCCACTGAACTCTGACTACTACCCATCTGTTGATGTACTCGGACCATACTGTGCTGGACCAGGTCAACCTCTTGTTGTGTGGTTGGTGTGAAAAGAGACCAAAGCGTACCTGTATGCAACAACTCTGCCAATGTTGCATGAGAGCAACTTACTGTGGCCCAATATCTGTGATTATAGGTCTACACCGCATGTTGCTGAGGCGTCATAGAGCAAAGCAAGGCCTTTCTAGTCCAGTGCAGTATGCCTCTGTAGTGTGACGGAGGCTTATATTCCTCCCTCTATATCTCCTTTTTCTCCCAACACCTGTTTCACTGTGAGTGAATGTAAAACTAAAGGCGAGGGGGATAAGGAGTTTGGGTTAATCTCAGAACACATCAGGGACTAAACACTCCCTCAGAAGCTTCCTGAAGCTACTTTCTGACGGATTTAATTGTAGCCTCCCAGCTGGGACGCAGGCCAGCCTGCCTGATGCGCTACGTGGCCAAACCTGTGGCCAAGGTCAAGTTTTGAAGTGTTTAGTCCCAGGCTTATGGAGCTGTAAAGTGATTTGCTGCTACAGATCTGCTAGGAACGGGACATTCCACGGGCCGTCTGACTTGCAAACAGTTTACGACCAGGCTAAAGTGTCAGCATGAAATTAAGACTATATAAATATATACTATATTTTTTTTTACTTTGAATGAGTTAGTCTGTTTTTTGAAGGGATTGCGGGACGCAGCTAGTGTTGACTAGTCACACAGATACCAGCTGGTCTGAGCAGAGTGAAGGTGTGATACCAATTAGAAGTGGTTATTTAAAGTGTGTGTCGCGCCTATCAAAGGTCGACCGTGTTTCTAAAGTGTGTTTCTGCAACGCCCAAGCTTCGTTTCACTCGATGCTTCAAGCATCCTGAAGCAATTATGGGGTCTTTTTGTGTCCGGCACACAAAAGGTCACAAGTGTGAAAGCAACTTCCACTGACTGCTAAATACAGTACAAGGACTCTCTTCTCTTTCCATGTAATGAGTCGGTTTAACCCATTGGATCAATCTGCCAGGGTAAAGAACATCACAATACAGTAAGAGGAAGTTAGTCTGTGTATTTTACAGTGAATACACAGTCACCTGGAGTCTGGGCTGGACTTCTTTATACACCATATGCAGACAGAGGTTTGTGTATGAAGATAATATACTGTGTGTACACCGGGACACTGATGTGTGCTAGCAGAGCCTTATTTTTAACGAGCTCTGCCATTAAAAAGACTTTTAGGTTTGAAGGCTCTAGAGATGAGGTGTCAGTTATTCAGGAGACCACAACCAGCAGTTACTGTACACTGATGCCAGTTCAATCTGCCCTTTTTGACACGTTTTGTTTTTCTGTGCTCTTTATATGCATTCATAAAGAAATCCTGGAAGCTATCGGGACCCCTGTGGCCTGAAGGTTAATCTAATCCAGAGTTGAGTTTATTAAAGATGTTGTGAGACGGAGCTGTAGGTAAACGGGGATCTGGGTACGTCTGTCCTACCAGGCCTATATACAAATAGGAGGGTTTGACACTTAATAGCCAATACAAATCCCATTGACACGGATAAAAGTGTGTGTGCGCGTCCGTGTTTTATTTTACTACCAAAGCAGCAGCCTGTGTTGGATCTGCATCAGTCTAAACAGGCGCACAGGAAGAAACCAGTTTCATTTCCACTTCGATGCCATCTTGAGAACTTGTAATGTTGACTCTCGGGATGTTTGCAATGCTAACTGTAAGATGGTTCAAGGCTTAAAACGGTGACGTGTTTCTGAAAGCATTACGCAACAGGGTTTCCTCGTCACAATGTGAGATTTCAGACACTTCCTTGTGTTTTTACCTGAACGCTAACACCATAGACTACTGCCAGTACATGCATACTCACATGGGGCTGGACTCATGCAGGTATGTGAAGAATCTCATTAACATCCTGATGTATGTTTCTGTTACTTGGTGAGAAAAACACTGGATGTGCATTGCACTGGTATAGACTCAGTCGTGTGTAACAGGTGTAGATGGATGTGTGTAATGTCTCGGCGAAGGGGAGCTTCACACGGAGCAACGACATTAGCAACACTGAGAGCCTTTAGAGGAAGTTTGGATTCTACTGGTTTTTCAAACTGCTTATGATGATGATCGCAGCATAACATTGATATTAAGGGTATTATCGTATACTTGCCACATTTTATTTCTAGAGAAGAAACAACAAAATGGCACTGATCGCATAACCTGGCCAAACTCTTGTCAGTCACCGTGGTGTGTACCCTGAAGGTCGGTGTAGCGCTTGGCTATATCAAGGAACCGATAGATATTCATGCTCAGTGTCAGCCAACTATCTTCATTTAGATTTCAGCTACTGTGTCTCTGATGTTTCTGGCTGCTGAACAAAGTCTTTCTTGTCAAGTCTGGAGAGCCAAACCTCCTAATTAGCCAGCCAGGCAGGCAGGCCTGCTGCCCAGTCCGGCCGCACAACTATGCAAGAGGAATGCATATAATCCACACTCTTCTCTATTTATTTATTTTGTTCAGTTTTTACTTTCTTTCTTTTGTTTCTTCTCACTGTCACGCAGTAGACATGAATTAATAAGAACTTGCAATGACAATACTTGGCCTTATGATGATTTCTGAAATCTTATCATTTAGTTTGAAGATCTTTTTTGATTCTGGTCAGCCAGCCCAGCGGCGGTGACGGCGGGCTCACTCTTGGTCTCTGTGAGACCGGCTAGACGGCCCCAGTTTTATCGTGGTACGAATGTTGTGCATTTGTTTAAAATCAGGACAGTTTGCAATAACAGCAGTCTTACTAGTGGCCACAAAGGGGCACGAGCAGTGCTGACAGCGCCCGGCTGCGTCTTTAGAAAACCATAGAGGAAGAAATATAAACTATATAAATAGATATATAAACTCACACAGTGCATATTTGTATTAGGTATCAACAATGCATTACCGTGGTATACTCTTATGCAACACATGTCTGGGTTCAATTTATGAACATGAAGTATATTATAAAATCACAGACTTTGTAAATCAGAAGCTATGTTGTTGTGTGTTTTTTGCGGGGGGGGAAATGGTTTTACCATCCTTAATGTTGAATATTCTGAGCGTTCTGTTCCTGTGTGATTGTGTTTGTTTGTTAAAGTGAGCACATAGCAGTGGGTTTTACCTTCTTTCTGTAAGTAGGGAACCAGACGGAACCCGAAACACAGCTGGACCAGATTTCAAATCACACGGAGCACATTTTAAATACTCTGTTTCTTAAAAAGGTCACGATCTGATCTGTACACGGGTTTACAATCAACTGGGTGAGTAACAGGATGGATTAAGACTTGTTCTAACCAGCAAAGACCAGTTTCACTCAACTTCCCACTGTTTGTCCGTATAATGTTTTAAATGAGAACTTGGCTTAATCTACGTCTGTGAAACGCTCTTACTAGAGTGAAGAACATTTAAATCTGAAGTAATGTAATGTAAAGCTCAGATTAGAAACTTTTCCAGCTGTTTTTTTTGTTTTGTTTTAGTCTGCAGGGAAAGAGTCCTCCCCAGCTGAGGGGACAGATTTTATCATAGAGAACCGTGCTGGACGTTACAAACCTCCATGTAAAACCTCTTAACTGACAGATGGCGTTCACTTGAGGGGTCAACCTGCCGAATGTTGATTTGACTTGATGTTGAATGAATGCTTCTCTTCTTTTAGTCAATGAATAAAAGCATTAAAAAGTTGTTTGCTTCCATTGTCTTCATTTACCTCCCGTGTTCAGCTTCTGCAGTATACACCATACACTGTATATAAGAAATGGATGTAGTTGCCATGACTTCACCCAAACTGGACAACTGTGGTGTCTAACCAAGATTTGTGAAACTCTCTGGTTAGGATGGGTCGGGGTTACCTTCTAGACAACATAGGTGACCTGTTGATTCACAAGGTAGCCACACCCTAAAGCATCCCCTGCTAACCATTTTACTCTAAATGGGAGCATAATTTACTAAATGAACAATACTCTGAACTAGCGATTGAGACAGTAAACTCATTAGGAAAATGTTTACTGAGGTAATAAACAAAAGGATAAATAGTGTCATATTCTCATAGACATCAGACTTCTTTTTGCAACTTGTGGAGTCCCCCCTGCTGGCCATTAGAGAGAATGCAGCTTTATGGCACTTCTGCATTGGTGTCACTTCTCAGAGCCGGAGGTGGCGCTGGTATACACTAAGAGTCACTAACCTCTCTGGGTTTAAGAAATGTTACAGGAAACGGACGCCATCCGAGGGAGGGCATGTGATGAAGAGGGAACACTGAATATGAGCTCTTCTCAATGGGAAGGAGTGGCAGCACATCGCTGCAGTGCAGGGCTTTCCCTCGTGAGAGGGAAACATGAAACACTTGCAAATGAGATTCAACCACTGTCACCGTGACAACACAGCGATGAGAAATGCAGGGGAAAGTGCTGGTTAGTGAAGAGTAGAGGGAGAGGAGGTAACTGGAACGGAAAGATACTGAAAGCAACACACCAGGAAGAATGAGGGTTTTGCCTGTGCTCACACTTTTTTAATCAGTAGAAATAAAAGATGTATAATAGGAAATATTGAGAGAAAATGGCAACCTACAGTACTTCCTATCGAGCCCCTTTCTGTTTTAATAAGAAGTCATTTCAGTGCTCAATGGGAGGATTTTTATTTGTGAAAATGGCAAAATTATCATTTTTCATTCAGGAAAAAAAACATGGAGACCATCGATAAGAATAACGATGATGCAGCTAAAAGCCACACCTCAAAGCTGTAGATCAAGGCTGCAGCTCTATTCACTTTCTTTAATATGACAAAAGTAAGACCTTGCAGACGCCACCGAGAAAAAGTCTCACAGCTAATGTGTTCTGCTTTGTTCAGAGCTCGGACAAAGAGCTTGTTCACATCTAGGTAATGAGATTAGCACGTCGTTATGCAATTCAGCTGAAACAATAGCACACGTCTGTGTGTCCCACAGTTACCATGGGGTTAACAAACATGGGGTGACTGCAGAATGTTGATTAATACTAAAGACCTGCTCAACTTCACTGAGGTGTGTCAGACACTGGGATAGGAGGAATTATTAATAAATGACTTCATTATTTGTATATTGTTGCAACTCATAATAGTCTTACTGTGGAAGAGTATTGGAGCCAGTCATAAGGGGGAAATGAGAAGAGGATGTTTTTTTATTTTATTTTGCATTTCGATAATAAAGTTGAACTTTCAGTATGTGATCTGATTTATTCTCAAAAGAAAGACTTTTATCTTGAAATGTCAACTTTATTCTAAACATTTCAACATTATTTGCAAAATGCAAAAAAGGAGTACATTTCCTCCTGTACTTAGAGGAAACTAAATCTAAAGCTGAAAACCTGACTTTATTCTCCAAATGCAAAATAAACAAGAAATCTTAATCCTCTCTTTTCTGGTTCTACTCTTCCAAATGTTGTAGATGATTTAAACACACAGCCATTATTTTGAGGGCATCATACATTGTTTTAAACAGGACACCAGATGATATGGATAGACTGTATAACTCACAGACTTTCCTTTACCACTAAAGAAACTGCATATTCTACATTTTCTACATTAACTCATCGAAACATTTAGAATTTAAAACAATTATCTGACCTTGATGATGTAATGCTGAAATTCAAGTGTGTTTTAAAATTGAACAAAAATCGGATTGTGTTATGTTGTGGTTTCTCTGTAATGATAGTTTACCTCAACAGCTAGGCTTCCCTGCAGCTCAATGCTTCAAATACGGACTATACATCAAATATATTACATATGTGCAAGCACACTGTGCATGTACCACTCACATGCACACAAGTCGGTGTAACACACACACTGCCACAGTTTGTTTAACAGTAAACATTGGGATGAACTCTACACACATAAAGCAATCATCAGTGAAACAGCAGACATCCAGCTGTGCTACATGCAGATACGAGCCTGGAAATGAAATGCTGTGTGATGGTTGGTTCCCACTTTGATATTCAAGAGTTACAAGAGCAGGACTCAACAAGGCTTTATCTTCAGACTCACAGTTTAGAGCTCACTGTGGTTTGTGATGCAGTTCAAAAGAGACGGACAGACACACAGAACCTGGCTGCACACTGTGACTCAGGAGGAACACTGTGTTCTCTTCTGCTCTGAGTACAATGCTCAACACAAACACATATTTTACACATCTCAGAAAACAGATAAGTTTCCAGAATTAATATAAAAATGTGTATTCTCCTTGGGTGTGGGAGGGGGGGGGGGGGTCAGAATATGTAGTGTCACACTATAATTTATTAAACATGTCCTGTAACTTTGTCTTGTAAGGGCAAGTGTCACAACTATTTTGTTTTTTACAATCACCAATTATTTGTCAGATGTTTCTTATGTAAAGAATCTTATTCTGCTCATGGGGGGGGGGGGGGGGGGGGGTGTTTATAGGCAGTGGTGGATGAAGTACTCAGATCTTTTACTTAAGTAAAAGCAGTAATATTAGAATCAGAATCAGAAATCCTTTATTTGTCCCACGACGTTGAGTGTAGAAATACTTAAATAAAAGGCCTGTATTTAAAACGTTGCTGAAGTTTAAGCACAAAAATAACATCAAAAAATTCTTACGGTACCAAAAAGTTAAAGTACTCATTCTGCACAACGGTGAATTTCACCAAGTGATCAATAAAGTTTATCTTAACCTAGCATAATACATCATAATAATATATTATATATGTTATAGTAATATTATTAATTTGAATCTAGATCTTCAAAGTAATCAAAGTTAGCAAATAAATGTAGTGCCGTAAAAAGTACAATATTTGCCTCGGAATTGAAAAGTATAGTAAGTATAGTAGCAAAACAAATTCAAGTAAAGTACAAATACCTCAAAATTGTATGTACAGTACTTGAGTAAATGTTAGTTACTGTTCACCACTATTTAACTGTTTATAGTTAAACAGTTGAGATTATGAGTGGATGACTGCTATATCACAAATTCTGGAAGTATAATCCCCGAGGATCCTGTGACTTCAGACAGCAGGAGTTCTTCTAGAAACAGTTCACATGGCACCATCCAGGTCCAGGAAAGGACTTTACAGGTACTGATAGGAACGAGGGAGAAATAACCAAGTACAGATTAAGGAAAACAAGGGGATGTACAGAACTCGACATGATACATATATAAAACATAACAAGCCAAAACAGGATGAAATATAAGTCATAATAATTATAATAGTACCATCTTGCAGTTATTCTGATTTAAATTGGTATAATTACCATAGACTATGAGTTTAAGGGGGATCTGTTAAATATAGCACTCGTGTTTATGTGTGTGTAAAAATAAAGTTTTTGTTTTCATGATAAAGGAGTCCTAAATAAAGGTCTCCTATTTTACATATTTGTTCTTGTAGGATAACACCTGAGCAGCAGGTGGCGGTAATGCACCGCAACCTCGCATGACAGCTGCCGGTAATTCGAAGGGGCAAAATAAAACAGCGAGCGAAGATAGAAGAAGAAGACACAACACGTGATTCGCGCTAACTGCAAGCAAGATGGCGGTGGTAGTGAGGAGCTTGCAAGACCAGCTCGAAAAAGCAAAGCTAAGCCTTAAAAATGTGGACGATAATATTCGTAAATTAACGGGACGTGACCCTAATGAATCCAGGTAAAAAAGAAAAAGAGCACGAGTGTTTTTTTAAGTTTTTGGCGTATTTCAAGTGATAAGCTAACCAACATGCTAGCATTCAAATTACTAACGGTATATGCTAGCATGAGTCGGTTAGCTTGTTAGCAAACATTACCACCTTCTGGCATTGTTTCTTGCTAACTGAACCCACACCTATGTCTAAACTGTTTAATTACCCACACACAGTAATAAACATGCCCCGTAATGAACAACCGGTCTGAACCGTGTAGTGGAATATCATACGTAGTAGGCCAACCATTGCTAGGCCCTCCATGCGTCGTCCGGATGACCCGTTTAGCAATAGCAAATGGCTTTGCTTCTATAAACAAGTGGCGACATCATTACCAAGAAAGCAAAACTAACATTTTCTTTCGGAGCTGACCCAATAGACGGAACAGGTTTTTGTTTTGTGTTGACTTTGTTTCTTGCTGTGTTAACAGACCGGGTCAAATCCGTCGGCTCGGCGGCCCCATGGCAGGACCTGGTGGAGGTAGAGGCAGAGGAATGAACCTGCTCAGGTAAAGCTGTGGTGTAACGTTGGACAGCTCAATCCAACGGCATTTATTTTTCATTCAGGATGGTGCTCTTTAATGACCTGCAAGCCATGTATGCAGAAGAAGCTGATTAATTTGGTTTTTAACTCCCAGATATTTCTTTGTGAAACAAATAAATGATATAAGTATGAAAATAGTATACCTACAATTGATTTGCTCTTACTGGCATTACAATCTTGAAGATCTGAATCCGTGTTGATTGTTTTAAAATGCCTGCTTTCTTCTAACCACTGTCTTCGGGTCCTTTCCCAGGCGTAGTCTCTCTGACATGGGAAGCGGCGGCGGCGGCCCCCCTGCCAAGCAGAGGGACATTGAAGGAGCCCTGCTTAGGTGGGAAAACATGTTTTATATATTTATGTGCAACTAACTAAGGCTGTGTATGGCCGCTGCTTTACCAATTCAGAAGTTTCTGATTTGATTCTCAATATTGATTCAATGAGGGATATTTCAGTTGCAATAACATTTTTGCTTGGATGTGATTTGAGATTGTTAGAGAAATTATGCTGTAATTGTAGAAGGAACCATCTAATCTTTTTATTTCGGCTTAGCGGCATGGATGAAACCCCTCCGTCCACCTCAACTTTACGCCCCTGTCCCGCATTGTGAAGCGAGAGTAGATGAAGAAAACTAATTGTAGTCGCACGCATTGATGCTCGCAATACAACTGAAAAACAGCCATGAGAGCAGCAGCTGCTATGTTTGCATAGATTGTGAAGTGTGTCTCTTACGAGTGTCTTATCTTTTTGCGTGTGTCTGCAGGCTGGCGGGGGATCAGAGGGCCAGGAGAGACACGCGCAACGACAGCGACGCCGAGGATGATGACGATGTCAAAAGGGTAAGAATAAAGATTTGATCTCTTCTGTGGGGGGGAACTTTAGCATTCGATGTGTTTTGGGTGGAGCAAAAAACCCGACAGGCTGAGAATTGTCAGAAATAGACTATCATTAACTGTCACATTTTAATGTCAAATATTGGAGGAAGCTAAGACGTGAAGTGTTTTAAAAGACAAACGGGCCTGACACATTTGTTTGCGCTCTTTCATGTTCGTCTTCTCTCAGCCGGCGTTGCAGTCGTCCGTAGTAGCTACCTCCAAGGAGAGAACACGCAGAGACCTCATTCAAGATCAAACCATGGATGAGAGGGGCAAACAGAGGTAGGCCAACATGAGCTGCGGATCAGAGAATACTCACAATACGTTGATCGTAGTACATTTCTATTATCGGGATTTTAAAAAAACTGTCTAGCTCGCAATCATGTGGCGAAATAGAGCCTAAAAATACAGGAATTATCGTGTAAGAAAGAATGGACTCACACAATGATGCTTTTTTAATTCATTCTTTATTTATGCATAATTTATTTATTATTGCCTCAATTAAAAATGTTTGTTTTTCACTTAAAAGAAATGTTCTCTTAAAAAAAAGATGCGTCCTATCTGCGATGCAATTTTTAATATCGTGTTTTTGTTGTACCATTTTAAAGCATATTTTATTTATCGGGATAATATTGTGAATTGCTATTTTGGCCCGGATAATTGTGACATGAAATGTTCATATCGTCCCGTGCCTAGTCTAGTGGGGGAATGGCACAAAAAGAAAATCTTGACCTCAGGGAAAATATAAATCCTAGTACAGCTAAAAATTGAAGTTGTGTTTACTTTTCAGGAATCGGCGTATGTTCGGCCTGCTCATGGGGACCCTGCAAAAATTCAAACAGGACTCCAACGTCTCGACAGATAAGGTGAGAAAATATGTCCAATTTGCTAGTGAGCTGTTAAACTGACGGTTCTTTGCCTGCCCTCCTCAATGGCAGTCTTCCTGAGGAGTAAAGAAAAGTAGATAAAGAAGTGTTCTTCATATTAGATAAGGACATCCAACAAGACCACAAAATGCCCCTGAAACACTTTAATCCAGTTATGCTTTCACATGTTTTTTTTAAGCTAATCTGTCACTGAAAATGTTTTTAATTAATGTGCTCTGATTTTAGAAATGAAGCGTTATGGATGAACCCAGGGCCATAGTATCCGTTGTGTTCACATAGCATCCATAAAAATGCTGACAGTACAAAAACGTTTAACGTAATAATTGAATGCGTGTGCACTAAAAGTGTTAACTTCTCCTCTCCTTAATCCTGCATCTGTCCATCTTTTGCCCCCACAGCAAAAGCGACGTACAGAGATCGAGCAGAAGCTTGAGGTTCAGGCTGAGGCGGAGAAAAAGAAGGTGGAGACTGATAAGAGGGAGCTGTTTGAAGAGAGGAGATCCAAACAGACTGAGCTGAGACTACTGGAGCAGAAAGTGGAATTAGCTCAGCTGGTAAGAAAATACTTTTCAGAGATAACATTTCAAAGCAAGTAGAAAAACAAAGGATTGGACAAGTGACCGGAACATCTCCATGCCTTTTTTGTAACTTAAAAATGCATTTCAGTCTGGTTATTAGCAGCAAGAATGAATGCAGATATATTGTGTCATGTTTTGTTAGTGACTGTATAAAACAAAGTTAACAGTTGGTACTTTGCCTTGTTTTTAACCTTCTGTTTCCTCCATTGACAGCAAGAGGAGTGGACCAGCCACAACAACCATCTGGTGAAATACATTCGTACAAAGACCAAGCCTCATATCTTCTACGTGCCTGGGAAAATGTGCTCCGCCACACAGAAACTCCTCGATGACTCCACCAAGAAACTCAATAGTGAGTAGGATTCTTCTTTTGGAACATCTTGCCAATGTTTAAGAGATGAGGTTTCTTCCCAGATTTGTGTGTCACTTCGTAACCTCTGTGGATCTTTGGTTTTGTTTTCCCGACAGTTGTGTTTGAGGAGAGGCGTGAGGCTTTTGCCGAACACCTCAGCAAGATGGAGTCTCGCCCCCGGCGACAGCCGAACCGCGACCAGGATGGCAACACGGCAGCAACAGGGATGGACCACTCGGCGGAGGGTAAGCCAGCAGGTCAGGTAGTCAAGGTGACAGGTAACAAGGGGGATGCAGAGATGGAGGAAGAAGAGGAGGATGACGAGGAGATGGAGGAGAGAGAAAAGGAGGGTGGTAAAAAGGTGACAGATGAGGACAATGAGGAGGAAGGGGAGAAGGAAGTGTTGCAGAAGGTGGAGGAAGAGGTTGAGGGGATGGAGTTGAGTGAGGAGGGGAGGGAAGAGGAGGAGGTGGAGAAGAAGGAAGGAGAGGAGGGGGTTAAAGGTGTAGCGGAGAGGGGGGAGAAGGGAGTAAAGGAGGCAAGTCCAGGGTCAGAGGAGATGGAGGTGGAGGGCAAGCCAGAGAAGGAGCACAGGGTTAATGTAGAGGAGGGAGAAGCAGAGAGGAAACAGGGACTCACAGACCTCCAAAATGAAAAGACCCAGGACACCCAGTCATCTGAACCAACCGTAACCAGCCAAGAAGCAGCAGCAGCAGCAGCCAGCAGTCAGCAGCCCCAGCTCGGCCTCACTGCAGTCACAGCCGTAAAGTCCTCTCTAACCCCAGAAGCCCCAACAACCTCTGTGGCGCCTGGGCAGAATGTCATCCTGCCAGGCCTAGAGGTCATGAACTCAGCAGCTGAAAGTCGGGCTGTGGAAGGGAAACACAGGGCTGAAGCTCCCCAAAAACCAGCTGATTCCCAGGAGGCCCCCAACATTACCCCTGCACCCTCCAAGAAGGAAGGCGGTGGCCGAGGGAGGAAGAAGGAAAAGCTGCCAAAGAAGGGCCGCAGTCACAATAACAGCCCCTCCTCTTCGTCCTCGGGCTCCTCTTCCAGCGGAAGCTCATCCTCTTCCTCCGGATCCAGCCGCTCCTCTTCTTCATCCTCTTCATCCTCATCGTCCAAAAGCAGCCGAAGTCGCAGCCGAGACGGCAGTAAGCGCAAGAGGAGGCCATCTGATAGAGCGAGGGACAGGAAGAAAGGAGAAGAGAGAAGTCACCGCAAGAGAGGAGGAAGTAGCGGAGGAGGGAGGGACTCGAAGGCATCCAAGGAGAGGAAGAAGAGAAGGAGCGAGGAAGGGAGGGGCAGGTCGTCCCGCAGCGATAGGGAGCATAAAGATAGAGACAGGAAGGACAAGAGACGCTAACCTGGTTCTCGTTCAGCCTCTGTATGGTAAAGCTGGCGAACACTGAGGGAAATCAACTATTTACTTAATGACAGGTGAAGAGTTTTTAAACTAGCGATTTCTCTTAAACTTCACAAAGTACTTATTTGAGGTTTTAGCAGGATTTTTGTTTTTGTTTTTCAGTGTAGGGATTAATAAATCGATGTCTGGTTATAATTCTCCTTTTTATTTGGCCAAAGAAATGTGAACTGGACTTTGTCAGTGGTGCATCTGTCTTTAAGTGCACTCCTTAAACAGGTTGAGGTGAGCGAGACTATTCAAGACTTCATTTGTAGTCCTGTCATCTGGCTTTTAAAAATGATAAGATGCTGTTTGAATGTTTTCCTTCTTGGTCATAACGCCACAGGTTATGGTACTGGTGGTTATGGTAGCAGTAACCATTAAGTTACAGTAGTGTTTTAAGTTGTGACAATGCTGTTAATCCTCATTTATTTCCACTATTTGATCAATGTCAAGGCCCTTGTACCTTCAGAACGTGGATACATGTGATTTGCTCAAATGCTGGTTTTTGAAAGTGTTTTCCATTTTTTTTGTACCAACTGAAAATCTGCTTAAAATTAAAGGTGATGTATGAGTGGAACTGTGTGGTGGTATTTTATTCCAGTCTCAATTAATTGGTTGATTATTTTCCACTAATTGTTTTGTCTGTTTCCAATACCAGAGTTTGAGGTAACTTATAAATTACAATTTGAATAAAAGCTACATTTGGTGTATTTTTTTTTTTTTTATTGCTTTAAAATTGACATACCAGCTGCATTTCAAGACTTGGGGGGGTTCCTTTCAAGTGTTGAAGTGTTGAGCTTTGCCTTTGTCTCATTAAAAGCAACAGAGTAACTACAGGAGCTGTAACAGGTAGTGATGACAGTGTTGCTTCAAATCACGTGACATATGACGTATGAAGCAGTAACTGCTTCATTTCCTGAATGAATCACCGAACTGGTTCGCGGTCCAATCAGGTGATTCGCTGCCACTGCCTCGTCTCGATTCTGACAGGTTGAGACAGTTCTGAATTTGAGTGCCTCAACACTTTATAACCGCTCTAAACAATGCACAATTTGTGGGTTGTTGTCATAGTAGTATACGTTATTGCTGTTGAGTTGTTGCTATTGCGTTTGTATTGGATCATTATGGAGCCAGCCAGGAAGAGAGGTCGTTCTGACATGTGGGAACACTTCAATCTGATCGCTCCTGACAAGGTATGTATGCTGGCTATTTAATATGTGACGTAGTTAAATTATGTATATGATTAGTTTAGCCATTAGGCTATAGCTTTATAGATTGAAATTGCATTTGTATTTACAAATGGCGTTCTCTACAGGTCCGGTGCTTGACGTGTTCAACTGAACTGAAGTATCATGGGGAAACTTCCTCCATGATTAGACACTTCACTGCCAAGCATGGAGCTGCTGCTGTTAACCAGGGAAACAGAAGTGGGTATATGTATTATATTAATATTATTATTATTAACTAGACACACTAATACAATATGATATAACTGTATTCCATGACTCATAGCCTTCTTCATTTAAATGCAATTTCACATAAAAGCTTATTTTCTTTTATTCGTTTTCTTTCTTTGTCTTTATTTATTCGTCTTAGTGGACCGGAAGCGAGAGCTGGATGAGGCGCTTGTGAATATGGTGGTGAAAGACTCACAGCCATTTTCCATCGTGGATGACTGTGGCCTCAAAGAGTTTGTGGCATTGCTTGATCCCACATACATCCAAACGGGCTCAGAAATATGAGGAGGAGAAGGCCAAGGCCAAGGATGTCATGCAGAGGGTCGAGGCTGTGAGCCTGGACTGCTGATATGTGGACCTCCATTAATATGGACGCATATCTAGCAGTTTAAATCTAAGACATGCACTTTGCTTTGCTCATTCACTAAATTTAGTGATGAAGAAATCTATTGATGCAACTCCTGACCTACAAGACCTACGCACAAGGGCACGGAAAGTAGTCACATTCTTCAAAACCAGCTCAACATCAAAAGAGAAGCTCAGAGAAGTGCAGGAGCAGATGAATCGTCCAGTCATGAAGCTTATTCAGGAGGTGGACACGCTGGAACAGCACCTTCCTCATGCTACAACGCCTTTTCAAAGAGAGTCAGTGGGTGCAGCTCTTGCGACGCTGAGAACAGACGCGAGACCTGACCTCTGAGGACTATGAAATAGCCGCTGCATGCCTGCAATTGCTTGGCCCCTTTTACCAGGCAACAGTAGAACTGTCCGAAGAGAAGAGTGTCAGGGTCTAAGGTTATCCCAATGACAAAATGTTAATGTTATACTTGTATGACACAATGGGAAAAATAAGCCACAACACAGCTAAACTCCTGGGACATAACTTAGTGTCAGTGATGCAAAACAAGTTTGACACTATGGAGAACCAAACAGCATTGACCCTTTCAACACTGCTGGATCCTAGATTCAAAACAATTGGATTACAGGCACAGGCATCAGTAAAATGACTGACAGCACAATGCTCACAATTGATAAGATGCACACCTACAGAAGAACAGCCCTCCACATCAGCGCCACCAGCAAATGGTGAAAATCCATCATCCACAGGTAATGTTATAAATTGGTAATTGATCAAATGCAGGACAATATCAGTTCAAGTAAAAAAAGGATACAAATTAAAACCGTTTAGTACTGATGATTACAGTCATGTTTGTCTTTCAGGTATTAATTAACCTTTGGGAAACTCTGGACAGAGAAAATTCTGAAGCAAGGAGGGCAAGGAATGCCACAGCGGATGCTACAGTGGAGGTGCAGCGGTACATGACTGATCCACCGCTGGCAAGATCAGAAGATCCACTGGCTTACTGGCTGAACCATCAAACTGTGTACCCTCATCTGTTTCAACTAGCGAAACAATTTTTATGCACCCCAGCATCATCAGTTCCTTGTGAGCAAGTATTTTCCAAATGTGGGGAAGTTGTGCGCAAAAAAAGAAACCGGCTAAATCCAAAAACTGTTGAAAGAATAATGTTCCCCATCCCACATAATCACCCCCTGCCAGAGTTACACAAGCACACCCAACCTATGCCATATTTTCCCAGCACTCTCCTCAATAACACAATGCACAATTTCATTAATCTTTATTTGTAAATAGAACATGATATTCAGTCCTAGTGTATGTGTGTGTGTGTGCACGCATCAAAGAATTCAAGGCAAATCCGCTGCAGCCTTGCACTTCGCCGGTAGAGGTCACTGTAACTGAAGCTTCGAGTAATAAACCCATTTCCGAAGCAATTGGCTGAAAAGCTTCAGTGCTTCATAAAAGCTTCATTTGCCCATCACTAGCAACAGGTGTAGAGGCTGCAACAATGTCCACACGTTTTCCCACAAAAGTTTAATAGAAAAATATTCCATTAGTGAATACAACAATGATAATCATCATATGCTTTGGTTGCTGTCCAGCTTTATCAGCAGGTCCAATCGTGCAGGCTCCACAGGCTTGTTTGCATCCTTGGAAATGTTCAATTATCCATCTGCTTTATTCCAAAAGATTCCTCTGAGGAGCAGCTGCTGTCTGAGCGCATCAGATATCGTGTTGATACTGTTCAGTCTTCACCAGTTGACTCCGGCTGGTCTGCCAGGTCATTCTGCTCAAAGTATCTGCAGGAAATAAGCATCATTGCATGTTAAACACATATCTCACATATGTAATATGTTGGTATAATTAAACACTAAACAATCTGGATATTAGGAGTGAACCACAAACTCTTGAAAGTTATTAGGCCTGGTCACCACATACACAGGTGTTTCTTTTTGAATGGAGTTTTCCTCTTTCGTTCTAAAGACCATCAATGCAGACAGCCCTGATTATTACATGTGATGTAAACTACATACCTGGCTACAAGACAGATGAGCAGGTTGAGGGCGGGCAGTTTCTCATCCTCCTGACTCTCCTGTGGAATCAAACAGTCCTTGCTGTGAACAGTACACATTTAAATGTGCAGAAATAACAATGCAATAATCTATGGATCACCCCGAGTTACCCATCTATTGTTTCGGACACATGGACGAGCTGAAAGAACTACCGTGACAGAATAAACTATAGTGTACCTCCAAAGTGTCAACACTTCTGCAGGGAGGCTTTAGCACCAAAGAGGAAAAATATCAACTTTTAGATTTAACAGCTCGCTGGTAGAAAGTGAATCCTACCAGCGAGCTGCGGAGCTGAGCACTTCTCCTGGCCAGCTGTCTGATGCAGGAGTGGGCTTCAGGCAGCAGAGGCTTCTCCAGGCAGGCCAACAAAGCATACAACCAGCGACCCTGCGACAAATTAACAAGTGATAGTCACAAGAAACCAAACAAGCTCACAATTATTCAGTAAAAACAAAGCTTTCATATTTCAAAAGGAAAAGTCAGAAAACGTTAGTTACAATGTATCAGCAAAAACAGAACTACTCCACAAAGGTCGTGGAGCAGAACAAGAGAAAGGTGCTTATTGATATTTCATCTTTATTTGAAGAAATACACAGTACAGCTGTATCCTACAACGGTGTATTAGGAGCATTGTAGGTAAAACGTTAAAGAGCCGGGGGAGGGATGAAAAAAGAAAGGGTGGTCGTCTAATAGGTTTCTGGTTGGATGCCAGGCTCCTCCAGAGTTTTGAAGAGTCCTTAAGCAACTGAACCGCTCCTGATGAGCAGCATGGCACCTTGCAGAGCAGCCTCGGCCGTCAGTGTATGAATGTGTTGTAAAGCTCTATACACATGCAGTCCATTGTGTTTGCAACCAATTGACAAATGTGGAGTGACTTGATGAACTAAACTCACCAACTGTGGAACAAAGTCGTTTTCCTCAAACCAGCAGATCAGAATTTCTAACACCATCAGCACTGTGGACTGCAGACAGAGACAACAAAGAATCAGACAGTTGAGCTGGTTGAGTGAGATCTTAATGGGTCACTGAAGACGTTATTTACCTGGTTCAGTCTGCTGACTATGCTGAGGAAGGGAGGGAAGCCCACCTGAGCACAGACACGCTTTGATTATTATATTACATGTGTGTAACTCATCTGTTAAAAATGTCAGAATTTTGAAGAATATTCTTAAAACTTTATGAATTTTGCCTGACCATTAGAAAACCTGTCAGCTAAATAACAATAGATGATTTATCCTTTTGTCCCCACACGTTCATACCACCTTGCTATAGTCCAGTGCTGGCACTGGTTCAGCGTCATCTGTGTGGGAAGTGCCCAGATAGACCGTCTCTCCAAAACAAAATCTCTTCCAGCCCTCCTCATCTGTTAGCTTTGGCTGCAGGACACAACATGGGAATTTATAACAAATGCTAAATATCTCACTCAGTTTGCCCCGTCTTGTATGTATATCAGCATTCTGCTCAGAAGCTCTCGAGGGGAAAGCTCAAATGTGATGTAATCAGTTGACACTTTGCCACCATGCGTCTCCTCACCATCAGTACGTTGTCGTCCAGAGTGTGGCAGCTCCAGTGATTCCTGTTCTTTGTGATGCTCTGAAAGCAAAATGCAAAACCCGCAAACAGATTGACAGGTAGTAAACATACATGTCTTACAGAACACAACGCTGAGCCATTCGTTTATTTTCCTGTGAAATAGATCCAAAGAGCTGGAAGTTGGTTTATGCGTTTTACTTTACCTGTCTGACATCAGAGAAGGTACTGACTTGGTGCTGCTGCCAATTGAGGCTGGGGGAGAAACCCACTGGAGCAGCATGGCATCCTGCAACCTGCAACACACAACACACGTGAGACACTCAGACAACTGAAGGAATAGATACTTTATTTCTCATCTTATCGCAAGTCATTCATGCCAACATTATCCATGTGCCCCTCATTTTATACTTTATGTAAGCAGCTTTACTTCTAATAAAATAGTGACTGGAATCGATTTGTATATTTAAAAACAAAATACTTAAACTGATGATTTATTCCTACCCTAACTCAAACAAACAGAACAAATTATATCAAAGGGATAATTAACTGCACTGTATGTTCATTTTGTCCATTTGAAATGCCGTGCCTCACAGTGTACATTTACTCACAGAGGCATTGATTGTCTGTTTCTTTTTCAGTTTCTTGGGGTCAATCTGAGCGACCACCACCTCAGGACATAGTGACGCCTCCAACCTGATGAAAACAAATGCATCGGAATATTAATGATCAGTAAAGAAACTGCTACAAATACTTCTGGCAGCAAGCAAAAAGGCTGTCACAGGGAAGTGGCTAAACCCACCCACCATTGATGAATGTATAGAAATTATAATTATATATAATTATATATATATATATATATATATATATATATATATATATAATTATATATATATATATATAATATATATATATTACTAAATGTAAATAATTAAAAGTTTAATGTTAGTAAAGAAAACCTCTGGAAGAGCCAGGCTGTAAAATGGTTATCAAAAGTACTGCAAATTATTTCTCGTTTTAAGTGTGCACGATGCTCTGTGAATCTAGATAGAAAAACGATAAGTGCAACTTGATAGCCATGGTGAGGAGAGGGAAGTTAAGCAAAGCGTGGCAAAGCAAGGGTGACAATATTTATTGTAAACCTGACTGTCACAGTCAAACTCTGACTTTGATAAATGAAGCTAGCTAGTTGATAACCCCTCGACTATCCACCATATTGTAACTATTCCCGGTGGCAGAATCAGTGTAAACTGTCCAAACAGCTAAAGGGGAGTTTGTCTGCGGTTTAGAGGTGAACTTACTGGACTTGTCGGAGGTATTCCCGGGGGTTTCTCGGCGGTCCATTCAGCTCCAGGTCCTCTGCACCGGCTACAAACTCAACGGGCAGCAGCCTCGGCATCAACTCCTCCACGTCCGACTTCATTTTCAACCAATTGTAAGCTAATTTCTACCAACAAGCACGAGGTAAATGTTGTCAAGTGCGAAAGAAGCGCCGACTTGCAACAAAAAACGACCAAAACAATTTTTCGCAGGTGGTAAAAACTACTCACAAACTAGGAAGCCATCTTGATTGGAAACGCGAAATGATGACGTCGTCTTTGTGCGCGTCGTTGGTTGTCATGGTGATAAACGCCACACGTGTTGTAATCTTTTTGAAGGTCTAAGGAAATGTATTGTGTCATTGAATTTAAGGTATAGTCCCAGTTTGCTGCTAAAAAGAAGAACAAATATTTTTGGTGTGGCGTGTGGAGGAGTCTCACAGCCCGAGGAAAGAAGCTGCTCGGTGGTCTGCTGGTATGACAGAGGATACTTCTGTGTCTCTTGCCAGATGGCAGCAGGGTGAACAGGCTGTGGCTGGGTGGGGATTGTCCTTTAATATCCTTTGGATCCTCTTCTCCCCAATATCACTGATTCTTGGTAGATGGGTACTAATGATGTTCTGGGCCGTTTTAATCACCCGCTGCAGAGCCCTCCTGTCCTGGGCCCTGCACATCCCAGGATGTGGCTGGGGAATGTTGCCCTCTTAAGTTTCCTTAAGAAATACAGACGTTTTTGTGCTTTTTTCCTTTTTTCTTAAACCTGTTTACATGCTCTACCTCAGCTACATTGATGTAGTTAGGTGTGTGTGTCTTGCTTTTTTCTAAAATTCACGATCAGTTGATAAATGTGTGTTTTTAGATAAAGGGTGAAGTCCACAAAGCCCACGTTTAAGCTTGCCAACACAATTCTCTGTCGCCATGTTTGCTTTTTTATTTCATGCTGAAATGTCGATTATAGAAACATTTCTCTAATATTGAACTAAAATCTAATCAAATAAAAACCTTTGACCAGTGACAAGATAACATTTGGTATTGCGAGCAGCTCCTAGATCCAGGATGTTAATGATTATCCTCACACTAGCCTTGTATCTTATCTCAGCCCTCTCATTTACTATTGAGTCTCCCTGACAGCAGCAGCTTAGAGGCAATGTCCACTTGCCAGCACGGCTGGCCGGAGTTATTTTGGATTTATTATGGACATTTTCTCTTGATAGGCTCCTGTTAAAACGTTAGAATGGCTGTTTCACAGGTTTACACAATCCTGTGGCGTACAGGAATAGTTTTTGTGATTTTACCTCACTTTAGTCTGGGATTGTTGTCCGACTACAAGATCTGTGGAGATTCTGAATGTGAAAGTAAGTTTCAAACGGCTAATGTATCGTTGTAGTTTATGATAATCTACTTTATATATAATTAAGTCTGTTTTCAAAGATTTCTTTATGATGATAATTGTTTGTTTTGTTATTTTTCATTTATTTAATTTTATCTGCACACACACACACACATACGACTACGTAAAATCCAGATAATGAAAAACGTATATATATATATGATTATTATACATATGTATATATTATGCAACGGACTGTGTGCGTGCGTGCGTGTGTGTGTGTGTGTGTGTGTGTGTAGGCCTGATGAGCAGAGTGCATGCCATCAGGGACCACCATGGTAAGGACTGCCGTTTCCTGAGCTTCAGACAGGGAGACACCATCTTTGTTTACCATAAACTGAGCGGAAGAAGAGAAGATCTGTGGGCAGGCAGTGTGAGTCTGATGCCTCCATCTGTTAGCTTTTCTGTCTGTCTTCTTCTCTATTCAAAGCAGAATGTAATGACTAATAAACACAACTCAAACAGCCCTTCACCTCAGGTTGTATGCTAATCAGTCTTCATTATCATACAGGTAGTTTAGGTTCTCTGCACTGATTGGCTGAGTGTACCTGATCATTTATATAATAAGAGACATGACAATGACATATTAATCAAACCACTTCCTGTGTCTCTTTTATTAAGGTAATCACTTTACTTATCCACTGTATAAGAACGGCTCTGCTTTTCAGAGACTCAACATTTAGTTATTTATTTAGAGGAGAATCCTTCTCTTAAGATAATGACCCACCCTTCCTTGCAGTGCTTTTTAACCTTGGTGCTTTGACAAATGCTCAAAAATCTGCTTCCTGCTTTAAGTGGCTTTTGGCTGAATCAATGTGAATGTACCTTATTTATTTTAATGTGGAGGGTTCAACACGACACCACACTACACATAAATGCTTGTTAGGACTATGGAGAAACATCTGAATGAGCTGGATAAACTATAAGTAGTTCTAATTCTAAGTATAATGGAGTTCAATACTATAATTATATCTGACATCAAACCCTTAGATGTAAAAAATATGTCAGTCTTTAAAATAACAGTGTATTTAAAAGTGATTGTGTGTGTTTTGTGTACAAACATCTTCCCATAAGTTCACATATACTGCAGCGGACGCAGGTATTTGGTATAAAGATAAAAGAACTAGAACCACTGTGATACAAAATCCATCAAGAGTCACTTTTTTAATTGTCAAATATTGTATTTCCAAGTCTCATATTTAACTAAGAGTTCTTGGTGTGCTTAAAGCCTCTTTTCTGATGGGGCAGCAGCTGTTACATCATGATTGTTTTAGACTTAGCTAAACATGTAATCATAGCTGACACAGGAAAGGAAGAGGAAAACCTTTGAAGGAAGCTTAAACATGTAGGGCGGATACAATTCTTAGTCTGCTTAACACTCATATGATTGTGTCAACTAATCGATTAGTTGAAAGCATCCCTTTAAATCTTGTATTATGGGCTCATGAGGTTCTTGGGAATAAGATATTCAGCATGAAAAAACATTGAAAAATTACTATTCTAAAGAAATGTTAGTTGAATAAGACCAAACAGCCAGTTGCTTTATCTTTATTCCATCTCCTCCTGAAGAGGATGAGTCTGTGGGAAAGGTTTTGCTCCTTCCTTCCATCCTTCCACAATGCAGCCGTGGCGTTACAGAACCGTAATGGCTGCTCTGCTTCCTTTTGATTTCAGATCGACAAACAGTTTGGCTATTTCCCAAAGGATGCAGTGCGAGAGGAGGAGGTTTATGCTACTAAGGAGAAAGTAGTGGAAACACAGGTAAACGGGCTTTGATTTAAGTATCTCTTCATATTAGCAAAGCATACTCTTTCACATGGCAGGTGATTGTAAAATAAATATAATAAATAGTTAGTAAACTGGTATATGCTAAAGCAGGGATGTCAAACTCAATCACAGACAGGGCCAAAATTTAAAACTGGGACTACGTCGAGGGCCAAACAGGATCAACATTTATTGAACAGGATAGACATATTGGATAATATTCATATTATCGCGGGCCGGATATGATTGTACTGCAGGCCAGAAGTGGCCCGCGGGCCTTGAGTTTGACAGGTCTGTGGTAGAGTATTTAACCCTGAATTAGTAGTTGTTTAATCTGTATAAAATTAAAGCCTTATTTTTTAATTTCCTCTCATTCAGGCATCTGATTTCTTCTGTATGGATGAGTTTGATTACCCCATTGACTCCAGTCATCTGGACAGTGATGATAATGATGATCATGATGATCAGAAAGTCCAAAACCAGGAGTCAGAAAGCACCCAAACCACTCCATACACCGGTGATGACACAAATGAAAGTCCTTCAACATCTGCAGATGTTTCTACAGAATCTCCAGTTTCAGCACAGGAAGCTGATGTTACATCAACAAAAGAGGACGAAAACAAAAATGCTGGCGACGCTGCTGCTGCGGCCGGGACTCACGAGGAAGCACGGGAGACTTCCGCGGCTCTGAACGAACAAGGTGGGTCTGTCCCCTCTTCCTGGTTGGGTTCTTCAGTGACAGGGTGGTTAGGTCTGGCTAAAGAGGAAGAAGCTGGCACTGTGGCTGAAGGTGAGAACAAAGATGCGAGAAAAGAGACGCAGGCCAAAGCTTCTTCAGTGACAGGATGGCTGGGGTTGGGAGGGGAAGGAACACCTGATGATGATGCTGTGGAAAATAAAGAAGAACACAGAGAAACTGCTGATTCTTTCACTTCAACCATGGGGTGGCTGAGCTTTGGAGGAGAGAGAAAAGCAGATCATTCCGCAGACAAAGAGCAAGAAGAAGAACCAGCAGAGAAGTTCAGGAGTAGGAGGATGTCTCTGGACATAGAAGGCAGCCTCTTACATGAAGAGGAGAAGGAAGAGATGGGGACGTTGGATTGGCTATCTAACGGATTTGGGTTTGGCCTGACCAACCAGCAGTCCGGGCGTGAGACTACACCTGAAAGTGAGGCCAGGGACACAATACAGCAGGAGGAACAGCCGGCGTCAGGTTCTTGGATGGATATGGGGATTGGGGACATTTTCGGCTATAGGAAAGAGAAGAGTGAAGTTGAAGAGAGTACAGGAAGTGGAATTAAGGAGACAGAAGAAGGCAAAACCTTAATACAAGAGAATATGGATACCAGTCAATCTCAACCTGCACTGATAGAGGTGAGGACGGAAACATGGAATGAATCAAAGGTGGAAGAAACACCAAAAGATCAAACTGCTGACAGTAACAATAACGATATAGGTCCAGACAGTAAGGATAGTGTCTTATCTGAAGATGCAGAATCCAAGCTTGATGAAAAAGATATTCCTCCTCAGACCATGGAGGGGGGAGATGATCAGATGCTCAAACCAATAGAAAACAAGGGTGAGGATAATAACAGAGAGCCAGGAGAAGAGATTAAAACTGCAGGTTACACTGATCAGGATGTTTTAACACAATCTGACATCAATTTAGGAGCTGACTTAAGTTTTGTGGATCTAAATTTAAACGCCATGGGACAGTCTGTGGTCATGGTTGTGGAGGATAAAACTGAGGACGTGGACGAGGAAGGCGCGGAGATCCCAAATCAGATCGACAACAGTGAAGAATCCTCTGATAACTCTGTTAAAATTGGCGAGAATAGTTATGAAGGTGAAGGGAATACCACAGAGACAGATGTACTTGATCATTCAGACTCACTTGCTTTGATGGTGAATAACACAGAGATACATCAGGGTGAGTTAGGACAGGAGGGGCAGGGCAACTCTCAGGAGTTTGGATCATCCCATTCTACTTATAGAAGTACTGACATTATTCATGATAATGCCTCAGAGGAGGAGAGAAGAACGTTTGCCATGCGTGAGAGCATAACACCGATGGAAAACAATGCAGACATGGACCCTGTGTCTCCACATGTGCAACAGGAGGCCTCACAAAGTGAGGGCGATGCACACAAGCTAAAGGAAACTGTGAAAGAAACTGAGAACAAAATCGAAAACAAAATACAGCCAGTTCAAACTGAGGGACAAACTATAGACTCGGAAACAAAGACCGAGACTGAGGACTTGGAGGAGATAAAGGAAGAGGACAAACAGGAGGAAGTGGAGGAGATAAAGGAAGAGGAGAAACAGGAGGAAGTAGAGGAGATAAAGGAAGCGGGGAAACAAGAGGAAGTGGAGGAAGTGGAGGAGATAAAGGAAGAGGAGAAACAGGAGGAAGTAGAGGAGATAAAGGAAGAGGGGAAACAGGAGGAAGTGGAGGAGATAAAGGAAGAGGGGAAACAGGAGGAAGTGGAGGAGATAAAGGAAGAGGGGAAACAAGAGGAAGTGGAGGAGATAAAGGAAGAGGGGAAACAGGAGGAAGTGGAGGAGATAAAGGAAGAGGGGAAACAGGAGGAAGTGGAGGAGATTAAGGAAGAGGGGAAACAGGAGGAAGTGGAGGAGATTAAGGAAGAGGGGAAACAGGAGGAAGTGGAGGAGATTAAGGAAGAGGGGAAACAGGAGGAAGTGGAGGAGATTAAGGAAGAGGGGAAACAGGAGGAAGTGGAGGAGATAAAGAAAGAGGGGAAACAAGAGGAAGTGGAGGAGATAAAGGAAGCAGGGAAACAAGAGGAAGTGGAGGAAGTAGAGGAGGTAAAGGAAGAGGGGAAACAGGAGGAAGTGGAGGAGATAAAGGAAGAGGGGAAACAAGAGGAAGTGGAGGAGATAAAGGAAGCAGGGAAACAAGAGGAAGTGGAGGAAGTAGAGGAGGTAAAGGAAGAGGGGAAACAGGAGGAAGTGGAGGAGATAAAGGAAGAGGGGAAACAGGAGGAAGTGGAGGAGATAAAGGAAGAGGGGAAACAGGAGGAAATGGAGGAGATAAAGGAAGAGGGGAAACAGGAGGAAGTGGAGGAGATAAAGGAAGAGGGGAAACAAGAGGAAGTGGAGGAGATAAAGGAAGAGGGGAAACAGGAGGAAGTGGAGGAGATAAAGGAAGAGGGGAAACAGGAGGAAGTGGAGGAGATAAAGGAAGAGGGGAAACAAGAGGAAGTGGAGGAGATAAAGGAAGAGGGGGAACAGGAGGAAGTGGAGGAGATAAAGGAAGAGGGGAAACAGGAGGAAGTGGAGGAGATAAAGGAAGAGGAAGAGCAGGGGATGAAAGAGAAGTTAAAGGAAGACGAGAAGCAGCAAGAGATAGAAGATTTAAAACAGGAAGAGGTGGAGGAGTCAAAAGAAGAGGAGGAAAGGGAGGAGTTACCTCACACTCAGAAAGATATTGACAATCCGGAGTTAGAGAGAAACTCCAAAACGTATATACAGACTCAAAAGAGACAGACTGAAAACCCACAGATGGAAGAAGAGGAGGGAGAGGGAGAAAAGGTCGAAGTTGAAATGAAAGAGGAGGAGATTGGGGGAAAGCAGGAGATGGAGAATGTGGAGGGTGAGAGGAGGAAGAAAGAGGAAGAAAGGAGCCTTAAGTGTTCAAACGAGCTTTGTCCTCCAGCTAGCGAAGACGGATTTGTGAGGAATGGACATGGAAGTGATTCTGTGGATAGGTTGAGCTCAATAAATGAAGAGGCCATGGAGACAGGAAAGTTAAATCCAATGACTGACGATGATCGAATATTAGCAGATAGGACAGGAGTGAGTCAGATGGTACCAGTCGAAGGAATGGAGAGAGGTGAGGATAGAATACAGGAGGAGGAAGAAAAAGATAATGACACAGAGGAAAGCACTGACGTGAAGCATGATGAGATGCAGATGAAAAATAATGATCGTAATGCAGTTGGTTCTGAATTCAGTAGAGAGGGAGGAGTGGAGGTTTCAGTTGTTGAAAGCCAGGCTGTGATATCTAAACAAACTCTTCTGTCTGATGATCAGAATCAAAAGACAGCAGAGACTGGAAGTGAAGGAGCATTCGGCATTTTCAAAAATACCTTCAGCTTTTTCAGCCAAACACCCGTCGCCAAAACCGAAGATCCCGAAGAATCTGTCCCAAGTTTGGATTCCAACACAGTTGAGACATCCCAGGCACAAGCCTCTCTCACCCCTGAACCAGAACTGGATCTAACCATGGACTCAAGTCAGGTTTACATGCATGATTTGCACTCTCCCATCACCCCGTTACAGCAGCCGCTGCAGCCTTCCACTCCCTTTACAGAGACATCATCTCTGTCCCCAGAAAGCCCCCTCCAAACAAAAACCCTCACCAAACATTACAAGAACTTCCTCGCCTACATGAGCGCGGATGAGACGACTATTCTGATGGAGCTCTTCGGCCGACACAAGTTGCAGTTTTTGGATTACATTTTAGGAAGCTCAGGAGCCGTGACCGATGACCCTGATAATGATGATGAATCCATATTGTTGGATATAGAGAGACTTCTGCATTATCACAGGGAGACACTGCTCACTCCTAGCATGAGGCTTGCAGGTGCACCACAGGAGGACAAAGAAAAGACCCAAGCACTCATCGCACTTCAGAAGCTAGAAATGCTTCTGGCGAGAGTAAGAGAGACTTTCAACACAGGTGAATCAGACCCCAGCAACACAAAAGTATTTTATATCTACACAGCCTCAAGATTCATTAATTCATTATTCAGGTTTCTGGTATGGTTTTGACTTGCAGGGATCTCAATCAGAGTGCATGTGTTTCCCTGTTATATACAGCCGAGGCCAGCTGTGTTGGTGAATCATGTCCAACTCACAGCAAAGATAAGGAAAAGGCCGCTGAGGACGATTCCTCTGTAGGACTGGATGACAACACGCCAAGAGATGAATGGATCGAGGTGGACAAAGACAAAGATGGACGACTGAGTGAAGGCACAGGCAGCGAGAGAGAGACTGAGGATGAGAGAAAAGAAAAGAAGGGAAAAAGAGGTGAAGAACAGAGAGTGAGAGCGAGTCAGCCAGGATCACCACAGCCTCTGGAAGGTATGGGTGACTCAAGTATCCTTTAATCAAGAAGGATTCAAAGATTATTATAAGCAATAAGATATGAGAAGGACTCGGCCTTCTCATATATTATTAGAAGGCCGAGTCCTTCTCATATCTTATTGCTTATAATAAGATATGAGAAGGACTCGGCCTTCTAATAAGATATGAGAAGGCCGAGTCCTTCTCATATCTTATTGCTTATAATAAGATATGAGAAGGACTCGGCCTTCTAATAAGATATGAGAAGGCCGAGTCCTTCTCATATCTTATTGCTTATAATAAGATATGACAAGGACTCGGCCTGCTGCATCCTCATTCCTGCGCCAAACAACCTAGAACATTACGGCATAGCCAGAACATTATTTACATTTTTGTTTTACACTAGTACATTTATACATTAAAGGGACAGTTCACTCCAAAATACATATGTTTCCTCTTACCTAAAAGGCTCACGCTCACTCATTAGTGGGTGTAGTTTGGTAGAAAATAGTTCCTCCGTGAAACTGCTCACAACAAGGTCTGTGGATTATCTTGAGTAACCGGGTCATGATTTCTGGAAAGAGACGTTGCTGTTGAGTTTTTCTACGTTTTATTTTTTGTGCTTTGAGCACCACAAGCGCAGTGCCATCTAGTTCCTTTATTTTGGAGAAAAGGCCGATATCTCCAACACTGGGCAACTTACACTAAAACAATCTAGATTGATGAATAGCACTAAAGGTAAGAGGAAAATATGTATTTTGGGTTTTGGGGTGAACTGTCCCTTTTTAAATATAAACACTTTGTGTTGAATTTTAATAATATATCATTGTGAAAAAAAGGAAAGCTTACATTTTTAATTTCAATATGTTTGTGAATCTAATTCCAGGGGTGATGAGGCACATTCTGGACTTTCTTCATCAGATCGCTGAAGACTCAACCATTCATGTTCATGCAGTGAGGGAGCTCCTCACATGGCTTACTGTACAGGTAAGAGTTAGAAAGTTAGAAAAGTTGCATCCTCATCACACATGGTATCTAGATAAGCGTGCTTCCTTTTTCTTTCACATTTTCTTTTAAAGCAAACTAAACGTACATCACAGTATAAACTATCCGTGAAGTGGACTAAACTGGGGCTTAGTAGCCTATTTGCACATCTGACGTTACAGTAATTGTAAACAGCACAATACTGATTTAGTCTATAGCCTAATTATAATTTGAACTATAGTAAGGTTTCCACTGTATCCCCATCCAAAAGTTCTGCAAATTGAGACATAGGGCTGTGTAATAAGCCCTATGTCTGTTGAGCCACATGTAATTCACTGATTTTCCCCTCTCAAAGCATTGTCTATGATTTTGTATGAGATCAAAGCAAGGTGCATTTTGTTTACTCAGAAAGTTTGCCTGAACTAGTTGTTTTTTTGGGTCCCTCTGGAATTGACCAAAGTGCCCAGTAGAAAAAGGACCCTCTGACACACCTTCAGGGGTGCATACAACATACTGCGGAGTCTGGTTCTTTAAGACACAGAACATGTTGCTGTGACTCTCCCTGTCTCAGCTGTCAAGCTGGCTGGACTCCGCCGTCATCGCTCACATTCCTTAGTGCCGGTGGGTCTATTACACACGCTGAGCCAGCTAGCAACCCACCGGCTCTAAATGTACACTGTTTCAACTGTTTTAAGAGGACCAGTGATTCTCTAGTTTCAAATGGACAAACATGAGGTCATGTCGGTGAGTACCTTTCAAAAATATTTGGTGACTGAGTCGATTATTCACCAATGTCGTACTTTAAGACCAGCCTGTTATGGTTATTACCCTGCCGCCGTAACTCAACACAGGTGACACATGGTCGTAATCTGCTTGAGAACGATGGAATTTCTGTAAAGATATTATGTATTATGTATTAAGTATGAAATAATTATGTAAACTATTCGGGAGATTATCAAAGACACATTGAGAATTCTCCATTTAGTGACACCTGTTTCTTTTGGTGTCACTGTAAAAGTGCTCCGATGTGCCAGTGTGGCATTTTACAATTGGTGACGAGGCGAGCAAACCATTTACACTGGCGGGGGTGTAGTCATTACTACACGAGCCTGTACATACTAAACTATATGTACACGTATTTAGTAAGTCTTCAAATATGTTTTACTTCATGTATCATCATCTTCTGAAGAAATACCAGTCTATTTGAATATTTAGGAGGAGTTTATAGAGAGAATCCAACATCCCGCTACCCCTACAAAGTGTAATGTTACGTGGTCCACTCTTGAGCGTCAGTGTTGTGAATAGGATGTGAAAGCTGCCCGGTTGATGGGTTCAGTTTCTTTACTGTCCGTTTTAAAATGACAAATATCACTAAAAATAACCAAATGAGATAATTCGAAAATGGCGGAACATACGGCAAGCGACCGGTTGGCAAGCAAAGCGGTCGACTTTCAGGCGACGGCAGAGGCTTACTACGGTATCGCCGTGGAGAAAGTGAAGGATGTACGTTATGTGGCGGGTTTCGTTAGCATTTCCTAACTAGCCGACACAGCTGACATAACGTAACGGATTGTCAAGTGGCTCAACAGCTCAGTGTTATTGATGAGTACATCTATTGATTTTGTACAGCTCATGTTTGACTGCAAGCATGTTGTGCCAATGCTGTTAAACAGCTGTCAAGACTACATTGAGATTTTGAGTCGCTTTTTCACGGTTGTTTGTCATTCTTCACAGAGTTAGCTAGTAATAGTTAGCTAGCTAACTGATAGTAACGTTAGTATGTCTGAGCAGGTGTTTATGTGCTTCCCTGCTGTTTTTTAAGCTTTTACCTAAAATGTGGGCAGGTGCTTTATTTTTCCTTGTAGCAGATAACGATGCTACTGCTAAGTTATTTCGTTTCTTGCTGTCTAGTAAACTGTTCAGGCTGAGTAGTCATTTCTAACTACTTGCAATACCAACTAATATAATATACAAACAGTGGTCAATTGTAAGAACATTAAAACTACTTGAAGAAGAAATAAGCCTTGGCTCCTTTTAGAGATGTAAGAAGTGTAACCCTACCTTGTGAAGCAACAGCTTCTTTGTGGCTCTCTGACTGCTAGTCTGTATGAAACCATCTTTATAATTATATTCACCACAATTGATTAGAACCTGTTCGCAGGACAGTGATGCAGCACCTAAGGAGCTCATCCTTATGTCCACAATAATTATTCTATTGTGTACAATCCACTAAGTTAAGTAGAGTAAACAATCTCTTTTTAAAGATTCATTCATTCCAACTCCTAAAATAAACGGATTTTCCTTTTTGTTCAGGTTGTTTTGTCACTGCCTGATGACATCAGACCCGGGCCAGACCTGTATGGGGTACCATGGGAACCGGTCATCGTCTCCAGTCTGGTGGGGCTGGTGACAATACTGTTGTTCACCTGTAGATGTCACAGCTCTGTGAGTACACACATGTATATCTGCATCATCATCACAAAGATTTGAAATGTTTGAGTTTATGGTGATACTGTTGATTCAAGCATAGACACAAAGACACGTGTTCCTTTGGCCCATTTATCAACTGATAAATCGCTTTATTACTTGATGTTCATCGTTGTTTTCTTCTTAATTCTTCACAGTTCAAAAGCAGAATGTATCGAAGTAAGTTCTCACTTCGTATTTCTTAATATGACTTGACAGAAATAAAAGGAATAAATCAGGAATTACTAGGGCTGTACCGAATAGTTCAGATCTCTTAAGCTTCATTTATCACGTTGACATTCAATTCTAAATCCACATTTGAATGCTGCTTAACTTAACTAATCGAAAACCTCAATAGGAACTATAGAATGTAAAAGAAATGACCCTGCTAATAACTGACAATTGAACCTCTCTAAAGACTGTATATTAACCCATTAAGCAGAAACATTTAAATAACTGAAAAAATATTTGAATGTGTTTATAAGCTTTGTATTCCCTTGCTTCAGGTAAAGAGCGGTGGATGGGTGAGCAGGTTGCGGAGCTGCTGGATGAGAAGTGTAAAGTCCTTGAGACTCTCAGCAAGTGTCAACAAGAGGTTAGTACTGCTGCCAATGATGAAATTCATATAATATTTTTGGATTTCCCTGCCATGAAATGTGTCTGGATTAGAAGATGCAGAGTCTTACGCATGTTGTCGGAGGTGTGACCCAAAAGCAGAAACTCATTGCAAAGTCATTGTAAACAATTATGAACATAAGTTTAAATGCTGATGAAATGCATTTTTGTCATAGTTCCTCTGATTTATTTCCTCATTATGTTTCTTTTGCAGTATAATGAACTGGAGAGCTCACTGAAGGACAGTGGAGTCTTGGCCCAAACTCAAAAGGCAGAATACCTTGAGGTAAGGCAGAGAGGAAAAGCGAAATAAACACTCTGTTCATCATAATCCACGATGTTCACCAGCTAGTCACTAACTGTTACTGTTTGTTGTAGGCTTGGGACAATATGAAAATGTAATGTTACGATTATCCGAGCCAAAATAATTCAATATAAACCCACTTAAACATACTGGAATCACTTTACCTTTTATATTGAACACATATTGTTATTGCAACACAGATAGGACACACATATTGCTTAGGCTCTGTAAAGCCGAGGGGACCTGCAGATTCATCACTACGAGCGACCCCTTTCGAATGTCACATTGTTGTTTTATACATTGTTATTATAAAAAATGTTGATTATAGCCACTTTATGTAGAAAAAATAATTATTTTTAACTGCCTCACCAAATTTGCTATAATGATGTATAACTGAGATCTGACTCTTCATGTTCTTCACTCTTTGTTGAACTTGTTTGCTCTTTTTTGAACACATGTTGTTGACTCCCCCCCTCAGGTCAAAGCCAGACAGTTGGGACAGGCTAAAAGGGAGCTGGAGAGGGATCTTGAACAACTGAAGGATCAACTGGACCAGGAGAGAGAACACAGGATAGAGCAAGAAAAGAGGGTAGGAGCACACACACTACTCTCAACTGTATCATCTACACTTGTAATTCAAGAGTGACATTTAAATAAGGAATGGGAATCCATTGCATTAGTGTGAGATTCACAGAGTGGATTAATGTTTTTGGTTATCCTTCCAGATGGTGGTGCTTGAAGAAAGCATGAAAACATTTGAAGAAGAAACCAAAGACCTCCAGTCACAGGAAGAGCAGGTACCTTCACATTCCTGTCCTCTCCTCTTTGCTGCTGCTTCTTTTCCTCCTCTGCTCTGTCCCTGTCTGTGTTTCATATGACATCATCACTGCCTGTTTGTCTCTAGGCACAAACCACTCTGAAAGTGTACAGTATGAACAGTGACAGACTACAGAGAAATCTGGAAACGGCTGGAGAGGAGAACACACTGCTACAGGAGAGCAACGCTCAGGTAGGATGCTGTAAACACAC
The DNA here is from genome assembly GCF_900634415.1 of Cottoperca gobio. Classification (NCBI taxonomy): domain Eukaryota; kingdom Metazoa; phylum Chordata; class Actinopteri; order Perciformes; family Bovichtidae; genus Cottoperca; species Cottoperca gobio. The sequence continues at coordinate 17,365,669 of NC_041376.1, read as the reverse complement.
ACACACACACACACACACACACACACACACACCTACAATTACTGTGCATAGTAGGAAGTGAGGTGGTTTTGCTTTTGCATGGTTGAAATGAAAGCTTTACTACTTAGCCAGTCGGTTCACTTCAGTCCATCCAATCACATTCTGTACTAGATTCATGGTTTTCCAAGTTAAGTCTTCACCCATCTCTCTCTGCAGTTGAGGCAGCAGGTGGAGGGATGGGCAGAAAGAGTGAGTGAGTTGGAGTCGGAGATGAGCAGGTGTGAGGTCGCCCACAGCGGGATGCTGCAGGATGTGGCCAACAAGGATGAGCGTATAATGGTATGGTAGCATTGATGATATTATGTTGCAGCTAGTTACTGTATAATATACTTTGAGTTTTCTATATGCAAACTGATGTAAAATATCAACTTAAATGTGTAATGTTTAACCGTTCTGCATTGAAATGTCAACAAACAACTGGACCTATGTTATATATTTTGTTGAGTTGTGTCTGTTGTTATTGTTTTGTTTTAAAGACCCCTAGTGGCAGAAATGACATATTGTGCGTTTTAAGTTTTGATTCAGTTTGAGTTTGACACCAAATATGTATCTGCTTCCAGTCTTTGACTGATCGGCTGCTGAGGATGAAAGCTTGGGATTCGGACCTGGAGGAGGAGCAAGGTGAGGGAGGAGGAGAGAAGGACGCTTCCAATGGTACAGCAGGAAGAGGAGAGGCGAATGGAAGAAGAGACATTATGGACACACAAGGCCATCTCCAGAAAGTCCAGAAACTTATCTATGCTGCTAAGGTATTTGACTAAAATGGACACAAGCACACAGAGTTAATGACATTGAAACATTTGGAAACGGGGGAAAAGCCTCATTCATATTAAACGTCTCTGTACTTTACTGAAGGACTACTTACTGTATATGTTGTTTTTGTATTTGTGTGTAGCTCAATGCAGACCTCAAATCTGTAGATGAAGACAAGGACAGATTATTTGCCAAATTGAACGATGAAGTCAAAGCTAAAGAAGACCTGCAAGGTGAGTCAGCTGGACCCTTATCGAGATGTCCGATGTAATAATGTATGTAATCAATGCAACATATAAACATCTGAGTGTGTTTATTTTGTGTTCCCCTCCAGTGAGCATTAAGGAGCTGGATAATGAGAAATTATCTCTACAGTCAGATGCTGAGGAGTACTCCGATCAGGTAGCTGCCCTGTATTAGTGTGATACTTTTTCATATTATCTTTCCACAGTCATTTGCTTTCAGATTGATATCTCTTCTTCATGTGTTCAGGTCCAAAGATTACAACAGAAACTCCAGATTATGACAGAAATGTACCAGGAGAATGAGCTCAAGCTGCACAGGTAGGATAAATGTATGGGGAAGTTGTAAGAGCAAATACAAGCTTTAGTAGTTGTACAGGATGTGGATGACTGTCTTTGTTTGCAGGCTGCTGACAGTGGAGGAGAAGGAGCGCATGCAGAAAGAGGACAAGTTAAACAAAGCGGACAAAAACATTGCGATGGCCATGGAAGAGCTCTGCAACTATAGGTAGCTGCTCCTTTGAAGTATCTCTAAACACATTGACAGTATGCAGGGGACATGTGAGGACGCACAGAAACACCTGTACAGTCTCACCTGTGCTTCACTTTTTCTTCAGACAACGAGCAGGAGAGATGGAGGAAGAGCTGGAGAAAACCAAACAGTCTTACCAGACTCAAATATCAGCGCATGAGAAGAAGGCTCACAATAACTGGGTTAGTAAAAGAGTAGTTGAGATTAAGATTAATTCAGATGTCAGATGGTGTGGCTGTGATGGTTTGTCCCTACATTTCCTTCCTTCCTGTCACTGCAGCACACATCTGACGTTAGATCTGGGGTCTCTTAAAGGGATAGTTTAGATTTTCTTTTGAAGTGGGGTTATATAAGATGCATATCCACAGTCGGTGTATCACCTACAGTAGATTGTAAACAGACAGGGGTACCAGCAGGAAACTCAGCACTGTACTGTTGTGGACAGGGTTAGCAGCCACCTAAAAGAAAGGCCCACATAACAAAATCAATATCAGTTAAAGTGTTCGTTATATTTAGAAATATTTTCACAGCTTGCCTGGCATTGATGTTTTAGGTGGCTAAAATAAGTTTCACAGCTTTTCCTGTCCACAGCAGTACATTGCTTATCTTCTGTGCTGTTACTCCTGTCTGTCTGTCATCTACTGTAGGAAATACACTGACTATAGATAAGTACCTTATACTGTGTCTGTATTTATGTACATATGTCGTGTTATATCCTGATAACATAACATGTAACTGATCTTGGCTTGATGTTTCAGCTGGCAGCCCGAGCAGCAGACAGAGAGCTGTCAGACATCAGGAGAGAGAACGGCCTCTTCAGACAGAAGTGAGCATGAACTGTACAATTTTAAAATTGTGTTCTGAATTCCATAGAAATTACTGATATTTTTTCATGTGTTATTGTTTTTTATACTCTATACATTACATATTCATGTGTTGACTTTAGTTGTGTTTGTTTACAGGCTGACAGACACGCAGTTTAAACTTGACGCCCTGGACAAAGATCCCTACGCCTTGGACAGCCTGGCTAGACCACTGCCTTTCAGAGGTTAGTACACACACGTATATATAAACCAACACTTGCATTATTGAGCTTACATTCTGTGGCTAGACTCCAACCTGGAAGCAGTAGGCCACATATTTCCTTGACTTTGCCCTCACCAAACTCCCCTTCACCTCCAGCTGAAAGGTCACCATACGGTCCATCTCCTCTGGGTCGACCTGCATCTGAAACCAGACCTTTTCTGTCCCCTCCTACGTTAATGGATGGACCACCTGCTCGACTGTCTCCTAGAGGTACGAACACACACACACACACACACACACACACACACAGTCCCAGTGCGCATATATTGAGACAGCCGTACAGCAAACTTGATAAGAATCCCTAGAATGATGCACAACAACACAACCACTACAAACAAAAATATAGTTCCTCATTTTCATTCATGTACGTATTCATGGACTCACTTTGAATTCCAAAACATCTATATTACTTCACATAATGGAACATTTGCTAATTCAGTCTCACAAAGTCTTCCCAATAAACACTTGCAGCATGTTGGTGATGCTGGCTGTAGCATGATCAACTGTAGATGCTTCAACATGTGCAGTAGCATGCTCTGTATGCTGGCATGCTCTCAGCTCTCTGGAAAGTCGATGAGAAAAATAGTGCGATGTGATGATATGTCTTAAATCTCATCAGCTCATTCTGACTGACATGGCGCTTTCCGTCAGTCACACTCCGGCCTAATTGTCTGATATATTTTCTGTATCCGATCGGTTCTGCTTCTCTCTCTCTCTCACACACACACACACACACACACACACACACACACACACACACACACACACACACACACACACACACACACACACACACACACCATCTTCCATTGTCTCTCATATCCTCCCTCTTTTCCCTGGTACCGTCTCTTTCCTCCACAGTGCCTCGTGGTCCAATGGAGCCCCCAGGTGGCCAAGGAGAGATGGAGCGGATTGGAGGTCCCCATTCAGACAGTGGCTCAATCTCTCCTACATGGGAGAGAGATCGTAGGGGCCCGCCACCAGGACCCCCCGGGCCCTTAGGACCTCCAGGTGTGTGTGTGTGCGAGAGAGACAAAGAGAGAGACAGAATAATGGAAAAATGTCTTGTGTTCTTTTTAAAGTAACTTTATTTATAACACATAGAAAATGAGTACAGTGACAAACTAAATGATGTACAATTCAAGTAATGAGTATTGCCCAATCACACCTCCTAAGAAGGATGTTTTCAATTTATCCATAGTGTACCATTAAACAGTGGATGTTATTGCTTTGAATAGTGCTGCCGCAAGGAATTGTGGGACAGCATTATCTCCTTCCTTTGGTAAAGGATGGTCCAGTGTGTACCCTATGCTAAAGGAGATAAGAAAGGAAGCATTGAAGCACATTTCCTTAGCTTTTAGATAAGTCCACCAGCTCTTATCTGCCACTTAATACTTCTGGGTCATTTCACTCAGCTAGGAACCTTCCTCAGCAAAAAAAGACTGTTTGAATGCAGCCATTGAGTGAATCCGTGTGTCTGACACTCACACAACCTGAGCAGCCCTGACCTGCCCCTGAACATATCAAAGGTTACTATTTAGATCTTATTTAAGTGTGCGGAGTCAAAACTCTGTCAAGATCATTTCACCAGCATTTCCACTTGATTAAGATACAATCTAAACAATTGTTTCAAGGAGCTATTACGTTGTTTATGATATTTAATATCTTTATTTTACTGTGTTGAAAAAATGTCTAGCCCACTAAAGATGACTCTAAAATAGAAATAGAAACATTGCTGTGTTGACAATATCACTGTTCTAAAGACATCGTGGTGTTGTGTCTGCACACTGTGGGAACTCAAAGGCTGTACAGCAGTCAGTGCTCAGGTGTAGCTCATCAGAACAGTAATTACACTGGAATGCAGCCAACGTTAAGGTGATTAGTTGCACCTGTGTTGGGTCAGTCTACAGTCGTATGTGCGCATGCTCATGCCAAATGCATGTTGACAGCGCATGTGTGTTGTGTTGAATGCATTTTGAGTGTTGTCACTGGAAACTGCAGTTGTCTGTGATAAAATATATCAGATGATTTATCATGTGGTCCAGAGAGGGAGCGGAACCTCCAAAGATATCCACATGACACTACATATTAGAACTTTATTTGACTTATCTACAGCTTCAGATATAATATTGATAAATCTTCACATATCTCAGTGTATTCTTTCTCTCTCACTGTGTCTGCCTCTCAGGCTATATGTTCCCGGAACCAGGAGGTCCCATGTACAGGAGACCTCCTCCAGGAGCTCTGGGCCTTTTGCCTCCTCCCGGCCCTCTCCCACCCGGCCCTCTCCATCCGAGGGGTCTCCCCTTGGGTCCCCCTCACCCAGGGTTAGACATGGCGGGTGAGTAGCTTTGATCTGTAGAGCAGCTCGTCATCCCTTTAGTATGTTCTCATCTGTACTGTGTTGACATCTTTAACTCTTTTGGACTGTCAATATGTGAACTTGAACGTGCACATATTGAAATGGAAAAGCAGAATATGTTGGAATGCAAAATCTGCTTCATGATTGTTCATGTTCTCTATTCGTTCATTCATTTCAAAGCAGATGGCTCGTACAGAGAAAACAGCCTCGTGCCTGGTGAACAGGAACACAGAGAGGTGAGTGACATGCTGAAATCCTGGAAAGTTTGTGAATTTTATAGGGAAAAATCAAATCCTTGAAAGTTTTTGAAAATAAAGATAAATGGACATGGATCATCGAAAGTGCTTGAATTTATATATTTTGTGCAAGAATAGAAATTGAAGTCTCTTTGATATTTATTTGAACTTAACTTAGTAAATAGATTACGTTCCACTGGCTGCATGTGTCTCCTGCAGTTACATCATTGTTTCATGCACCGCCTGCCTTGTGAAAGTGCAACAGTCACGTGCGTGCATGAGTGATTGAAGTCGATTGATGGAGGTTAAGCAGGCGGGAAAACTAACGTTAAGCGAACCTTCTGCTCTGCCTGGAAAAACGCAAATTCCAGGACTCGTGACTTACCAATAACTGGCTTATAAAAGATCTGCAGGACATCCATAAGGCCCGATGCAGAGCTTGCTCCTGCAAATCAATGAAGGTTCACGCCATGACCTTCACATGGTTCCCATGGGTCCTAGAAGTATTTGTGCCTGTTTGAGAGCAGTTTAGTGAGAGTCGTGTGTGTGTTGGGTTCTGTGGAACATTTCTGTATCTGTGTCAGCAGGGTGGTCCTGGTGATCGAAGGACTCCCCCTGAAGCTGATCCAAGGATGGGGGGCGCACCCCCTCCTGGACACCCAATGGGCCCCATGGGCCCCATGGACGGTCCCTTTCTTCGTAGAGCCCCCTATGGACCACTGCCTCATGATTTCTACCCTCCCAGGGGACCTGGGGGCCCTCCCATGATGCCTAGTAAGCCGTCACCGCTATTGTCACAACTCTTTAGTACCATGTTATCTCTAAATGTCATGAGTTAACCTAACACTCTTACCATTTGCTCTTTGTCCAGTGTGGGCCCCTCGACCTCCAGGGATGATGTTCCCTCCTCGCTTCCCTCCCGGTGGACTTCCTCATCCTCACTACGCTCCCCCAATGCGGCCCCCTCTGCCAGACGGCCACCCACATCCCTCCATGGGTCCTCCCCCTCATCAGCAGTCCCTCCCCTCCCCGCCACACAGCCAGTCGCCAGAGGAGCACACACCCTCGCCTGAAGACGCCATTTGAGAAGAGGTTTAGCTCTGTGGTAGATGGATGATTGGGCAGGTTGCTGTTTTCCATCGTTCTAAGCATATTAACAGGAGGATGTATTTAATGAAGGGTGTGAGGGCAGGGCAAACCATCAGCCTTCATGAGTCCAATATGTTGCCGTCTGTCTGCTCCTGCTTGGGCTCTCTGCTCTGTTCACATCCTTTCTTCTCTCTCTCTTCTGCCCTGTCACTTGCCTTTTTTCAAGCTTCATTCATGAAGTAGTTCCTGTTGTTGTGGAGTCACAGTAGCAGCTTAATCTGTGTGTGTCTGTGTGTGTTTGTGTGTGGGAATTTTGCCATGTGAACCCAGAAACAGTTGCTTGTTTGGTCGACAATGGCAGAAAAGTTTTTAATGGCTCTTAGGTTGAAAAGTGTGCATGTAGAAATGCTGTATGTGTGGTATGTGGCAGAGAATGGGAGTGTTTTTACGTATGGCTTCAGTCAGCATTTCATCCCGAAAGAGAAATGATCATGGGCTAAATAAATGCATCTTTTTAGGCCAAATACAATATGTTTTATTATACCAACGCTCTTGCTACTGTCGGCATAATTTTGAAATTAACGACAGCGTTGTTGTCGACCTGGATTCAACTAAATCGGATCCCACCAGGTCTGCGGCTGAGACAATGTTAAACTCTAAATATTGAGGTAAAATGAGACCGTTTCTTAAAATAATAATAATAAAGTGCACAACTTAATTTCACTGGCTTCCTTGAGAGGATTTAGCGTTCATAAACAAAGCTATTACTTCAAACCAGTCAGTAAACGATGCTTTTGATTATGTTACAGTGACTTGCATATGGCCGAGGCTTAAAAAAAGTGGCTTATGTATTCTGTGTGCTGTGACTCATCCTGGCAGTCACATGTGAATTAAATGGACTGACTGGAAGAGACAGAAAGTTGACACCCATGTGAATTTTGTAAAAAGTGATTATTAATAGATAAAAATAAAGACTGTCAAAGTGTCACAGCCTCCATTCTTTACTGATGTATTAATGTTTGAATGTATACATTTGTTGTGCGACAAACTCATCAGAGCATTGGAATGTAACTGGAGTCAGGTTTGGTTAGTTGTGACATGCAATATTTAAATATCTATTTGCTAAATATTCCAACGTAATTAATTTGAACCTTGATTGTACAGCACAATTTTAATAATGATCTCTAACTACCGGACCAAACTTTGATGTGTCATTTAAAACAGGTGAAAATAACATTTTGAAAATCAAGCAGCGAGTAAGCATTTTAACTTACAAGTATACACTGTATATAAGTTTATAGAATTTTAGATGTAACATCCCTGTTAAATTCTGAGAAAAAGAAGAATTCAGCTGTAACTTTGCCTGATCAATGGAAATACAAATGATACATTGAATACACGCTTGTGTTTGGAGCGCTTGAACTTAAAACTCACCTGGAAGAAAACATGAATGATTGTAATCCTATTTATAACATGAGGTGGAGTTCCACTTCAGCCTCTTGTGTATTACAACTGCAAAAATGTTTGTTTTCACGGATGAAAACAAAGTAACTTATTAAAGTGATCCTTCCAAAACCTTTTTCACTTTTTCTGAAGTCAACATAGGAGGTGAACCATCTCCTGAGTCCTGGTGTCCTGCATGTTGGCAAACTGAAAGGACTTCACTATTAATGTTATTAGTTACAAAACAAAGTCTGCTGTAAAGGTCGATCAACACTTATGTCTTCTGTTTCTGTGTGATCTCTGTGGTTCATGTAGTGTTCACAGCTTTGTGAATCATTACTGAATTCCTCTTGCTTTTCTGTGGACTTTGCAAGATTTTAATCATCAAAGTTATTTTAAACCAAGAGCAACAAGCAAACGGAGCTTTTGATCTTGTTACAATGACTTACATTTGGCTCTGACATTAAAAAAGTAGCTTCTAATAATAGCCACTTGTGTTGTGCTGGACTGTGAGGACATTGTGGTTCCTGCTTATAACGGTCTTGTGTGCCTCACTTGGGGACATTTTCGTTCTTTTCAGTTTTCTTTCTTTTTGATAACTTTGGTTGTGTGTGCATATGGTATACATGTTGGCAAGGTTGTGAACTTTTGAAAATTCAAATGTTAGTATTTTAACTTAAGGTCCTATATTAAGTTTATGATAAAGTGTGTATTCATAATACAAACACTCAGATGCTTAAGGACAAAATTGTCCCCATTGAAACCCATTAAAAGCAGCACTTTTGCTCCCACGGCCATCACAACATAAACTCATACATTATATCAGATCAGGCTTTCAATCTAGAGCCCTGGCTTCAAAATTATAGTTATAACATTATCCACCATATTGAGCCATTTTTACATGTTTGCTGTTTGGAGCAAAAACATACTACTTTCTGGTTTCCACTAGAGGCCGTGCTGCTGTATTATGGAGCACTATAGCAAATGTATACACCTAAGATGATGAGTATGGGTTACTATGTGTGTACCTGTGTGTACCTGTGTGTGTATATGTGCATCTAGAGAGATAGAAATGGTAGAGTATTGCAGGTTGCAATAAAAATGTCACATTTTTCTTTGTTCATGTTGTTCGGTTTCTTATGCTCCCGTATTGTTCTTATTTATTTAGCAGTCTTCTGTGGACCTTACTAATCAAATTGTAAATATCTTAAAAAATTGAGAAAATAATTAATAACGACATCAGTGGCTTGCGATTGTAAAACCATGTAAGCCATGTAATGTACAGCTAGTATTTCTAAGGTTTCTCTGGAAACAGCCACAGTGAGATGATGATTGATATGCATTTATCCAACATTCCAGATTTTGTACATAATTACTTGTTTCTGAAGTAACCTGTGGAAAATAAACTAATGCTCTTTAGCAAGGATTCTCCTTTCTTCATGTCATCTTCTGCACTAAATGAATATCACAGTACATACAAGACAAATGGACAGTTGAAGGTACAGGGAGACTGTATGTGTTTACAGGCTGCAAACAGAATAAGAGCTTTATAGAGTGATACATTACAACTACACCTACAGCACCAATAATCCCAATACGATGAGTTTGAATCCGATTCTTGCTGCTGTGAACATGAAGGATGAGATGAGGACTGATGTGTGGAGTTAGGTAAAGCTGTGCAAACATGACTATAGTGTAAAATATGAACATTTTAAAGAAACAGGCAGTACAATACAATTTCTTTAATCTGGTGTTTTGTATTTTTAACACTGCTGAAGGCCTTTTTCACAATCACAACATGCAGATGTTTTAAATTGTAATTTGGACGACTGCTCCAGCAAGAACAGTTTCTGTTCAAATGTAATTGTATGTATAGTTGAAATGTTGTCAAACTGAGACCAGCTACACTGTTGAAGAACGTATGTAAGAATGTAACAACATGACCATATCACCTTTCCTGTTACCCTTCATAGATTTGTGTTGATAGAAAATATGTCTGTGTGTATGTGTGTTTTGACTGTTTTCTCTCTCATGTTCTTACTTCCCTGGTCTTTGATGGTTTCTCAGAACTTGTTGATATGTGTCAATACTTTATTCTATATATGGACCTTTTAAAAAACATGTGTTCGGGTTCTACAAAGTAATACAGATGACTCAGTATCTGTGCTTGTTTAAAGAGGCAGAGCAGTTTAAGCTGCATTTTAGCCTGCAAATGAAACACTTTTTAACTCAACATCACAAGTAAAAGAAGAAAATCACACAAAACAAAGATTCAATTTACATTTCAGGGTGTTTTATTGAATTGATAAACCGGTGAGATGCTGGCTTTGTGTGGTTTGGTTGACATCTCAGGGAGTCCAGGATTTCCAGATATTTACCCTCCGTTACTCAGGATTTCTGGTGCTGGAGGAAGATAAGAGTAAAGTAAGACAAATATTCTTTGAATTATTGCAAAGAAATGTTTTATAGTTAACATACCTTTGTTGGCCATATTAAAGGGATGGGTCAGACCTTTTGCTTACACAATAACATGAGCTAACAGATGGAGGCAGCGGTAGACTAGCAGCTCCTGTGTTCTGCAAGGTGAAGTGACTGTTGTGACTGAAGTCTGGTGGCTTTGAAGAGAACGTAGATAAGGAGTGGCTGAACTACGTTGTGCTTTGATGTTTTTGTAGGGGTCCAGTGCATTACCTGTCAATTGGCAAGTGAAGGTGGTATGAAATTAAAGTGCCATGTCTTCTCTTTGATTATGTAGCTTTTCTCCTGCTTGTTCTTTTATCAGTGCAGTGGTGTTCAGTGATATCTTTAGTGTTGATGTAGAAAGGACTGCAGACAGCCTTCCATGACACACAGTGCTGCCAGCTTCACTGGTGATTCAAGATAACTCCCGCTGTGCAAATTGCGGACCAACCAGCAGGAGCCACTGGTGCTGCGAGAAGGAATATTGTGTTCATTTGAACACACGACCAAGCTGAAGGTTCCTCGCCCTGCCAGACGCAAAGGCTTCCTGTACGATGGGTCGATAGCCCTGCCAGACGCAAGGGCTACCTGGGGCAACTCTGGCCCTTAGGATGAAATAAAGAAAGATCGATGAGGAGACGCTACAAAAAATGTCCAAGTGCTAGACGCTTCCTGAAGCCCGTCCACAGCGTCCTCGTCCTCGTAGTCAGGCAGGACGGGGTCGTCGGGAGGACTCTCAGTGTCGGGGCAGTTGTTGTTCAGAGGCCACGAAGATCCACCTGAGGAACAAAACATGAATTTAAAAAGTCACATTCTGCACTTCCATTGAATAGACTTAAACAGGGGGTTTAAAGGCGTAGTTAATCATTTTTGACTAAAAGTGACATTCAGTACTACTGTCTCTGCTCAGTTAGGGAAGAATCAGTCAATTTAATAACATAATTCTACACAATAATCTTGTACTGCTTCTAAAAAATATCTGGGAATATATAATAAGCTTTGAAAAACACTGAAATACAGAAAAAAGATTTAAGCGCACAGACCTGCATGCGCAATTACGCACGCTTCAACGTGTTAAAAGTTAACAACATCTCCGGATATATTTTAAGCAGCAACCTCAACTGTCCCCACAGAGGAACGTGCCCTGGTCTGTTTACACCTGCACGTTCTGACGTCGCGACGTTTGCTCCTAAAACGTTCGATTATCTCCATGGTGCACAAAAATAACAATTATTTTGGCTTTTTTTTTTTTTTAATGGCCCGGTCGCCATCTTTTTTCCTACATTTTCGACGCTAAATGACCCTCAAACAAAAGTAACGGTGTTTTCAAATCGCTACACCATTGTTAACACATTCCACAGCTGTGAAAAATATTACATTCTTATCACATAATTATTGTTTTAGACCGAAAAAAATGTCACGTGTCACCAAAATCAGTTTTTTCTATTAACTCTTAATCTTAATATTCAACAATTTAACATAATTAAATGCACATTTCTTACTGAAATTCACTTTTAAGCAATTAAGGAACATTAATAAATACATTTATCATGAAATTAAAACATGTCTTACCTGCAAAAGCAAAGAACCACCGAGTGACCCGGGTCAGCAGGCGCTCCTCCACAAGGGAATCCAGCAGAAGCCATGTTTTCAACCAGAAAGGTTTCTGTAGATGTACTCTAAAGGTTTTTCTTCAGCTCAGTAATCCAGAAGTTGTTTTCAAGGCGATCAGATATCCAAGATTTCAACTTTCCAGGTTTCACAAATCAACTCGAGTCAAGTCAAAGCGCAAAAGACAGTTCTGAAGACCTGCAGCTTTTACATCACCTCGTAGAACGTCAACGTTCTTTTTCCGTGACATGTTTATGAACGTGCATGCGTGTGAGCGAGTGGGAGAGATTATATACAGTAAATTGTAGAGATCGTAATTTGGATGTGTGTGATGATCTATGGTGATGAACACACACAGCCAGGATCACCACACTTAACACCATCATGACCCAGAGCAAACTTACAAAGTTAAACCAAGAATAAACCATGTCAACATAGTTGGTGTCGTTTTTTTAAAGATACAAAATAATGAATAGGAATGTCAGCAGACAGTAAATGTGAATCAGTGCAGGCTTCCATTAACATCATGCAAATACTGCCTAATTAGCTCCAATGTATACATCATGCATTTTGTTGCTGCTAAAGTGGCGTTTTTGTTGTTTTATTTATTAAATGTCTTTCCTGATCCTCCTGTACCCTGTGGTGCTTTTACTTTCCACTGATGATACAGAGGAGCCAGGTTCACTGTGTGGCAAGTGTGATGCGTTAAATCAGGGGTGGGGAACCTCCGCCCTCCGGGCCATGTCAAACTTCAACATTAAACGAGACGGTCATTGACATCAGTGAACGCAGCATGGCGAGTGTAAAACAGAGAAAGCTGGATGTGGAATGTCGCACCTTCCAGGAGAAATGGACGAAAGATGATTTATTTGTGTAAGTGAAAGGCCAGTGTGCCTAGTTTGCAGTGATGAAAAAGGCTCTCGAGTGTCATTACAGCACGAAACATTCCAAACTGCACGAGCTGAAAGGACGAGTGCGTTTGGATAAAGTTAACGCTCTTCGGCGGAGTTTGGCCCAACAAGCAGCTCTCTGCAGAGCGGAACATACAAACATGGAGAGATAGAGAGGTAGACCACCACACCAAGAACAGACTATTCCACCACTGCTGTGCAGTTATCACTGCCATGTGCAATACTCCCTTTATTTTCTATCAACCTCTTGGTACTTATAATATATTATTATATTATATTGTACTGCCTTTTTACTTCATATGTTCTTCTGCTGTGACAAGATACATTGTGGGACTAATAAAGGATTGTTTTCTGATAAAACGGAAAGATACATGGATAAAAAAAAGTTGCTTTTTTGCACAGCATAAAAGAAAGGTGAAATGAATGGGCTATTGCAGAGGTTATGAGTTAAATAATTAGTACTGCCCTCGAAGGATGTTGTAAAAATTGAAATGGCCCTTGATAGGAAAAAGGTTCCACACCCCTGCTGTAGATGGAGAACAGTGGTGATCAATAGTTGTTTTATTAAGAGAATATATACTCTGGTGTTAAGTCTGCTCAGCTCTAGGCAGCTTCAGCCTCCTCACTAGCTCTTGCATCAGCCACTACTTCCTATTCATGCCGTCTTTAGGCCCTGTAAAGCACTCTGTAATGGAAAGATGCTAAATATTTCATTCTCATTAGTGAGATTATCACTTTTACTGTAATTTAAACCTCTAAACATAGTGAACTGAGACACTACACGGTACTTATAAAACAACTTTTAATTGTAAAATCCACATCAACACAAATGTAACTGACACAGAATTTAACTTAAAAGTAAAAAAATACGGATTTGAATATTTAACATCCCCACCACCTCAATCTTCAAAAACCTGTTTATGAAATCAATATTAATAAATGGCAGTTTGATTCATCCTCCTTTATAAACAGTGGGTTGTATCTTATGAAGTCTCAATGGCAGAGTGCGACTGGAAGGACATGATTTAGTTCCTTTCCTGTGTGGACAATTAGTCATCATCACAGTAGGCTTTAAAAAATGTAAATACTAAACACATCTGCAGCCATATAAATCCTAAAACACTGAATCCACTCGTCAGGATGGTCAAAAAGGATGCACACATGGATTTAACTTTAAAGAGTGGGCGACAGACAAAGGTAGATCGTAGGAGGTAGATGCATAGAATAACAACTTTATAGGGATACCTTGGTATTTTAACTTTTCATGTTGTATTACATTGTCTCAGTTAGAAATGTATTCTGTTAATATTGTCACCATGACTCATTGCATTTTTTGACACAGGTTTGCATATGCAGTGATTGGTGGTAATATCAGTTTAAGTGTAAGCTCCATTTAGAATATATGCGCTGCTTTATGTTGCCTTTAATGACGAGGTACTGAAGCCGTTATCTCTGCTCTCTTCAAAGCCACCAGACTCTGCTGACGAAAACAGTCGTTTCACCTCACAGGACACGGGAGCTCCTCGTCTTCCGCTGCCTCGATGGTTAGTTTGCGTTACTGTGGAACTTTGGTGAATCCGAACTAACCAAAGTCATATAATCGACACAAAGTCCAAGCCTAAAATGTCAAAGTCCAGTAGAAATGTAGTCCCTCCTTGAATGTAGATTATATTAAGATGTTTATGGAAATTCTAAGCATTATTCCTTTCTGAATGTAATTACTAAGTCTGCCTCGGTCTCGTATGCACACACGATTTTGAAATATCTTTTGCCTAATCTCGCATTTTAATTACGGCTATCACTCATTGTTCTCAATCACTGCAACCAAACTGTAACTCTTAAAAATGCAAGACGCACAAACATAAACAAAAGAACTCGACAATGAAATGAACTTCAAAAGTAGGCACTGTGGGGTGCTGGATGCAAAACTGTACAAAGTTTCATATGATCACCACTTAACAATTCAAAACACCACAACAAAACATAATCATCAGTCTTATACAAGACATTAAGACTGATACACATAAAAACAGGTTTGGAAAAAAAAAGTAAACTATTTCATGGCACAATCAACCAGGTTCGTATAGAAACATTTCCCCATAATGCATTTGAAGCTTCGTCAATAACCCTTTAGGTTAAAAATAAAAAACTCTTACAATTACACACAATGTGGAGCCTGTGAAACGAAACCTTCTCCTTGCTCTCGTCACTGAGTGTGTAAGGATTGTATCTCCCCGGTTTAGAATATATTCTAAAAGCTTCAGTATCCCCAAATAAAAGTTTGAATGTTAATGTTCGCAATGGCTCTTCTGGTGAATACAGTGGTGCAAACAACTGGGAAAACTCACCATGTGACTTGTGGTGCGTTAGGTAAATGGTGTTCATGTCGGATAACGGAGCTTGCTAGTTGTAAAACCCCAAAAAAACAAGCCCTTACATGACCTTGTTTACCAAGCGTTTGCTAGGTTGTACAAAAACTTAAAAGTTCAGCTGGAAGGAAAACTGGCACTACCGCAAATAAAGCCAAACACAAAGCTTGATGTCCGTCACATTCCCACTCATGTACGCTTTGTGAACACACCTTGAAAACATCACAAATCTGGGCCATTTCTAAGATAACTTCAAAGGAAATGAAATGTAATGAATAGTGGAAAGAGTTTCAGTGGCTTCAGTCTCTTTCATTTAAAGCCCGATTGTGAACTAAAGTACTGGTAACTAACAAGTCAGTGGAAATAATACTTCTATTCCTGTTGTCCTTAAAAAAGGGATTCAAACCCAAGTCCTTATTGTGTGTGCATCACGGTCAGCTGAGGGGTGTAGTGGATTGTGGGAAGATTCAGAGAAATGTCTATGCTACATATTCGAAGCCACCAGACTCCAATGAATTTTTTTTTATCTCATTTTATCTCGCAAATCACGGGAGTTGCTGGTCTAAGGCTGCCTCATTCAGTTAGTTAGTTTGTGTTATTGTGTGACTTTGGGAAATCCGAACTAACCTGGCGGTGGACCAGCAACTTTCATGTTCCGCAAGGTAAAATGACTGTTTTTGTCAATGGAGCCTGGTGGCTTTGAAGAGAACATAGACAGCTGTCTGACAGCAAGGCAGAGCAGTGAAAATATTCTATATATAGCATACACGTAAACTTTTTTTAAGTGTCTAAAATACGTTTTGTTGCTTCCGTCCATATCAGTACATTACTTAGCTTCCTGTTGGTACTACTGCCTGTGTCTGAACTTTCCTTTTAATGTTTGCATGTATTGTGTAAGTATTTTGTATGTTTTCGCAGTCCTCTTGTGTTAGAGTGCGCTTTGTAATATGTGACTGTATGTGTGTGTTTTGTGTAGGTGTGTGTGTGTGTGTTCCTCAGCAGTTGAGAATGGGCCTGTTTCTGTCTTGCCTAAATGGGAACACTGGGCTGTCAGATTCGGCCTTTCCTCTGTGGGGTCCCAGTGTAGCCACGGCCTAGAAGATAACACACACGGTTGTTAAAAGATACCAGCACACACACACACACACCAATGCCATCATCCACGGGAGCTAGACACAGCTCTGAATGTCAACAGACATGTTTGCAAACCTTTCTGATGGCTGTCCAGTCCTCCAGGATGTCCAGGTCAGGTAGCATGTAAACAATATATGGGCGTGAGCGGAGTTAAGGGCGGTGCCACAGGGAGCAGGATCAATTACATTCTGAATATAAGGACACATCTAGATACCAGCATTTGGGATTTATAGAAGCAGTATAAATACTAAGTAGCATCAATGTGAACAGTGACAGAGGTGTTAGCAGTAGAAGGATATCAGACACCACAGAAGGTCGTCTCTTCTTCTTATCTGGACTTAAAGCATCTCTCCTCTTCTTCCTTCCTGATAACTCGTCATTCCACAACTCTGAGAGACGCAGAGAACAAGACAGATTTAAATGTTTTGAGCATGCATTGAATATACTATACAATGCTGGCTGTGTGTAGTGCATTCTTATTAATATAATTCTAAATGTATGAAGTTGCACATGCATGACATTGCATAATGTAAAGACTGCGTCACCTGATGTAATATCTATGCTGTGTCTGTCTTCCTCCAGTCTTCGAATTTTTTCCTCCAGTTCACTCTGTACTGTGTCCAACAACAGCAGCTTCTCACTCTGCACACACAAAAGCATAGACATAGTATTAGAAAAACGACCGAATAGTTTGAATCTTCATTCATAACGTTGACATTTTATATCAACATTTACCCTCGAATAACACAAGCATCCATCCAAGTATGTACATACACACCTCCACCAATTACATGGATCAAATAACTCTCGCTTGAATTTAAATCAAATTCTGAATTCTTAATGACTCGTAGAGCCAAGGACCTTATTCAGGAGCAATCACCTCAACAATACTTTTTTGTAAGACAGAAGGTAATTAAAGTGTGTGTGTGTGTGTGTGTGTGTGTGTGTGTGTGTGTGTGTGTGTGTGTGTGTCTCTGACCTCCCAGTGCTGGCATGCTGCCTGGATTTCACACTCGTATTTGTTCCTTACAGACTCCAGACACAGCTCCCTGTAGATGCCTGACGAAGGCAGAGGGAAATACACAGTAAGAGAGTAAGTAAGGAAACCAGAGTGTGTAAGACTTCATGAGTGTGTCTGTGTGTGTTGAAGTTTACCTGCCACCTTGGTGCGGACCTGCATGTTCTCCAGCAGCACAGCCAGAGGCTCCAGATACTCGGCTGCCCGGCCAGCCTCCACCTCTGTGAGCTTGCTGTTTACCTGACTGAGACGCTCATGATACAGCCTGCATACAAACAAAAAGGTGTTTTCTTTTTTTTTACATTTCTGTTTTTAAATGTCAAAGTCAAAAGAGAAGCTTGACAAATCTATTTCAGTCTCACTGGTCTTTGAGATCTGTGAACTGCTTCTCCAGGTTGGACATTTCATCCAGACACTCCACCCTCCTCCGCTCACAGTCCTCCTCATCCATTTCTGGAACATGATAGAAACACACACACGCGCACAGATTAGGGGTTTAGGATTACTGTCTATCAGTAGCAATATAGCCATGATCTTCTTACATGAATCAATTGTCCCCCCACCACTGCCAGCCATAAAAGATTAGCAAATAGGTAGTGCCTCAAGGAGGGAAAACTAATTGAGCAGGGATGTCCTGCATCTTTACCTTTTCATCAGAATCATACAATGAAATAATATTTATTTTAATGGCAATCATTAAGATAATTTGAATAAGAATGTTTTGCTTATTTTCTACAGTTCAAGACTTTCTCACCAGAGCTGTCTCCATCCTCAGAGACAGAGGAGGTGTCAGAATCCTCCTCCTCCGAGCTGGACGCCTCTTGCTCCTGCTCCTCCACCTCCATCTCCTCTGCTGTGCTCTCCTTCTTCTCCCTGTCACGGTGCACCGGCATGGCAGCAAGTCAACTCCAAACTGGTTGTGTAAGATGGAGAGAGACCATGTCAGGCTCTTTTGGCAGTTTTACAGATAACAGCTGTATGATTAAAACATATTAATTAATTACATTTGTTTAGTTTAAGACAGTAATTACAAATAATTAGGAATGACTTGCTGAACACATTATTTAGTTTCTTTCCCCGGATATGATTATAGCATTATAACAAAATCATTTTAGGGTTGTAGGATTTCAGTATCAACGAACAAAAGTCAAACCCCATCCTTCAAGCATCTGGTCATCACTCAACATTAGATTCGTTCTACATTTCAGTTGTTTCTCTTCATTTGGCTGTGTATTATCCCCCTTGTTGTTTACCAAATGCAGGTAGTGATGTGGGGTAGCCACCGAAATTCTATTCCGACTAGTCCATTTTTTACACATTTATTTCTTCATTTTGTATTTTCAAGATGGATCAATTTGGAAAAGTATTGTTTATATGTTGCGGAAAATACTCTTACGTCAATGAGTAATGTTATTCCTATTAACCCCTATTGGTAGATGGCTTTATTATATTGTTTGAGATTAGGAATGAAATGTTAACCACGCAAAGCAATTAGAATTGACAGTAAATCTAGCGACTTGCCTTTAGATAATCAAACTATACAAGACAAATAAACAATAACAAAAGACAACACATCAGTTAGCATTACTTTAGCATGTTAGCTAGTTAGGCAGCGAGCACGATTAGCAATACTTGTACACAGATATATTAACAAGGACGCTTACAACTGAATCATAACTCACAAGATGTGGAGGTACAAGACGTTTGCGAGAATGTTTAAAGACAAGCAAAATAAGCTTGAACTTATTTGCCCCCGCTCGGTTACAATTTTACTCGCGTGTCTAAGCTAAGCTAAAAACAAATCTTCGTAGGGCGCTCTTATTTGTGAAGGGAGCTGTAGTTTTCTGTACCGCTGATGTTGACACCACTAAAGGTCGAACAACCAGCTGTAAACTACGTTACCCATCAGCACTGTAGCTTCTAGCTTGAGGTGGAGTTCGAGCAGAACTAGTCGAAACCCGTTAAAACTTTATCGCCAGTTAAGTTGGAAACTATGTTTGTGTCAGAAGATTATTGCTGTTTTGTAACATTCGTTAGTTCATAATATAGTTTTAACTGGAAATTCACAATTTGCTTATTGTTGAACTATGTTTACGTTGAATTTTTCTGGTATCCATTATTTTGTTTTCCCTCCTCCCTCCTCCGCCATGATGTTTTCTAAGTGAACAGCGGAGTTAGCTAACCAGCTAGTTTAGCCTTCAGGCTGCGGACTGTTGTGGAAGGGAGGTGCGATGGATGGATGCTTTGCCCCCGCAACGGTTTACATATTTGTATTAGTTTAAACAGAATGTCTCGGCAGCATTTTCCCGTTGATTTACTCCGCGCTGTTGCGGAGGGCTGCTAATTCGCAGCGGTAATAAATGATCCAGGAGCAACGGGTTTTCGTTATAGTTTGAAGATTAACGCTAGCTGAGGCTGTTTAAGTGGCTACACAGCTAGCTCTTCCTTGCTCTCTACCATCGCAGTCTTGTGTCTCCTGCCCCAGGAATGTTCTCCAAAAAGCCTCATGGGGACGTTAAAAAATCAACACAGAAAGTGTTGGACCCAAAGAAGGACGTGTTGACAAGGCTGAAACATCTCAGAATAGTCATAGGTAAGTTAAAAATAATTATTAGGCAGCTAACAGGTTAGCTTATACGTGCCAGTCTGTGGATATATAGGGAATGCCGCACCAAACTCATCTCGAAAATCACGAATTTCAAAGTTGCCTTGCATGTAAACAGAGACGCAACCTTTTTATAACAAACTTTTTAGCAATAGACCATTTCAGATTTATTTTAGTATATATTCATCAATTCAGCACCTCACCTTTAGTCCATTGCAAAACATTTGATCATCTTTTTCCACATTGGTTTATCTTTATTATCGTCATTGCTTGTTTTATTTCTCCCTTGGAATGACTATGATGGATATTAATGAGCTTTGTGTAAAGCTAAAAGTGAAAGATGTTGAAAAGTACATGAGGAAAGCTGTCAACAGAATCTACCCAAGTAGAAGAGGGGTAAAGGCGTGCTTCACACTGCCTGTAAGTGACAGTTCCTTTGCATTGGCAGGTTTTTGAATACAGTTTGAGTTATGGTCTCTGCATAGAGGAGAATCGGATGTAATGTTTTATTACCGTGTGTGATGTTTGTGTGTTTGTTAAGATGTGTTACAACACAATACCAACCGCAGTGTTTTGAATGTGTTGAAGAATAGGGAGGATGGTAGGGTAATGGGTATGACTTAGTGATGTGTTTGTGAGTGCTTATGTGATTTGTATGTGTGTGTGTTTTATCTTTCACAGGCACACACTTGTTCTCACACATGTACACACCCACAACACGCACAAGCACTGACTGGAGAGGGAAACATTCTCTACTATTTCCTCTCTATGCCCAGTACAGTAACTCAACTTCCTGTTTCTATTGTAAGAGCTACTGAGGTGTGTGTGTGTGTGTGTGTGTGTGTGTGTGTGTGTGTGTGTGTGTGTGTGTGTGTGTGTGTGTGTGTGTGTCTGTCTGTGTGTCTGTGTGTGTGTGAGAGATGGAGAGATGGAGAGAGAGGGAGAGAAAGGGGTGTGCCCCTCGCTGTGCTCTATGGGGAATACAAGACCTTGACAACAATAGGCACACAAACACACTTACACTCACATTGTTTTGAGAAGGAAAACAACCTCAGACAGCTGAACAATTGCAAACAACAGAGTTTAACGGTCATGGTGCCAGACCACAACTCGAAGAAAACACATGGCCACTAAAAGTTGTAGCACCACTAAGAATAACTGAAGCAATGCCACTTAGAGAGCGATGTGAGTCGTCCATGTTGCTGATGATGTTCATGTAGCCGTCATTCTCATGAAAACAGACTGACCAGCTTTCTTTACCCTACAACAAGACCTTTCCCTGATATTTACCTTTGCCATTGTAGGAAACAGAGTGAGCACAAAGAGTGTTGGATCTTTTTTTTGTCTTTTTTAAGTTTTGTATTTGAATAGTTCATACCTAATCTGAAAGAATGATTCAACAAGAAGTTATTTCATTACTTTGCAATCAGGTTATTAAGTAACTGATTACTAGCCCTGTGTGCCGGAACAAATAGCTGGCCCCACAGTTATGTTTAGGAAACCATGACTACATTTATATTCAGGTTAATAATCTAGCCATAGTCTAGAAGAGATAGTATTGTTTACAAGCTATTCTGCCCATTCCACAATGACAGTAGATGCCACTTCCATATCACATTACAAGGTCATTTCCTTCCAAGTCAAACTCTTTCTGTTCCTATCATGACGACTCCTCAAGGAACTTGTTTCATTTTAATGTTTGCCATCGCAAACATCAAGGAAGTTAATTGGAAAATAAAGGGGCAATTTACGGGCATTTTCTTATTCAGGGTATAGTTGTTGTCTGGAAACCAGATCCTTATGGAAACCTCCTCACCTACTGCTGTGGCAGTCCACTGAACATTTGTACCGGCCACTCCATTTTTTGTGTGTCACTTCTGAAATCTATGTAGAACGCTGAATCAGTGGTACCAGACCGTACACACATGGAATATACCATGTAACCCTAATCCTGGACTATTTTTAATTCAGGAAATGCCTTTTAAAAATGATATTGATTTATATAAGGAAACCTATCTGACATGGTGGCAGGGGACCGGACATCTTTACCTGCCTGCCAACATTTACCCTGTATTAGGCAGGTGCTAATTTCATTTCCTGCGTAGAGCAGTAGGTAAATGATTCTGTGGACATCTTGCACTGAAGTAGCATTTAGTGCTACTACCCAATATTGCAATGTCAACGCATGTGAAGGGTGACTAAATAATTTGCTATGGGTTTAAAAAAAAAAAAAAGCTTCCGTGCATCACATTACAACCTGGCGTGTGCAACCAGGTAGTGAGAGATGTTGTGTTACAAATGTCTGCAGAGGAAAAGATAGAAACCCACTCAGCTAGGCCACTAAGAGCTTACAAGGACAACCGCTATGGCACATAACACAGACCTTAGTGTGTGTGTGTGTGTGTGTGTGTGCGTGTGCGTGGCAGAGTTCAGCTCTCAGACTTAATATGAACAGACACAGAGACTAGAGGCTCTTCTCCGTGTGTGTACCTGTGCTCGAGCGTGTCAGTGCATAGCCTGATGTCCTACGTGCTTGTGCTTTTTCACTTTTGACTCTATCTCTAAGTCTGAGTTAGTGTCTCCTGCCTAATGACAGCCCGTGGTGTTGTTGATGCAGAGATTCAGTCCAGAACACATAAAGTAAACTTCCCTTCCTTTAGAGCAGTATATCTGAGACTGTAGCTGGTGCCGGACTGGGCTGTGTGACTCTGTTTTACTGCAGTTTGACTTGACGCAAGTGTATTGAGAGAACTTGGATACTGCGGTGATGGTGAGGTTACATCGTTCAAAGTATTTCCTGTGATGAAAAGTCAGAAATGCAGGGTCTAACTCTAAAACATATACACTGTAGATGTATAGAGAACAGCCAATAACTGGTTTAATTGTTCATTTCAAAATCCCATTACTTGGATATTTGTCTTCCTTACCTCTGATGCTTTTATTGCTATATTTTATTTCCTTTTTCTGTATACAGCAGTGAGAGTAAACGTAGAGACTTGTGGGGTTGAAATTGAGAAGCACATTTGATATTCTCTAGGTATAATGGGGGTCGTATGATGTGAGGAATACATTTAGGATGGTCATGGAACACTTTCAGCACTAAAGTCTACATTTCCGGAGGATTCGACATGTTTGCAGACAGTTTTGAGTTAACCGTGTGTGTGTGTGCGTGTGTGTGTGTGTGTGTGTGTGTGTGTGTGTGTGTGTGTGTGTGTGTGTGTGTGTGTGTGTGTGTGTGTGTGTGTGTGTGTTCCTCTCTCTTTTTCCAGAAAATGCAGAGCAGTCAGAGCTGAAACAGTTCTTTGATGTGAACTACTCTCATATATACTATGTCTTCTTTGAGAACTTTGTCACCATTGAGGTCAGCCTCAAGCAAAAGGGTAAGTTTTACTTACCGTCACCAAAACATTTATCTGAGCACTTCTATCATCTTTCTCTTGGTAGAAATAAAGCAATGTATCATTGCTATTTACTTAGCCATAATCATTGTGCTGTTTTCTCAAGCCAGTCCGTGTGTTTCAGGTCACAAATCTCAGAGGGAGGAGCTGGACTCAATTCTATTCATCTTTGAGGTAATAAAATATCATTGCAAATTTCCAGTTACACCTCAAAAAAAAAAAGTAGACCTAAGTTCTATATGTTGTTAAGTTGTCTACTTACATTATCCCAAATATTTCCAACAATTTTTATACCTAGAGAAATCTGTAATCATGCCTTTGCGCCAGAGGTCAGAGACTGTGTGTTTTTGGTCTGTCTGTCTGTCTGTCTGTCTGTCTGTCTGTCTGTCTGTCTGTCTGTGAACTCAGGAACGTGAATCTTTCAAACTTAGCATAAATATTTACTTGGACTCGAGGATGAACCGATTAGATTTTGGTGGTCAAAGATCAAGGTCACTGTGAACTTTTGTGGCCACGGTAACAGTCCGTTTGCTTTGGTCTCCTGTAATGGCAACGTATCCCCTTTCCTGAACGATGAACACTGTAGGAATCCCTAACAGCGTGAGGCTGACTGACAGTGAAGACAACAACTCTCATGATCCCACGCTACTTCACAACATCACCAAACTCTCTCGTTTGTTATTGTTTTGATTGAGAGACCCCTAACATAGAACAATTACATATTGTGTTTAAAATGAAATTCCAGTGAAAACTCTTTCTAAAAGCTTGATGCAACATGACCTCATAAGGTGGTTCTGGTCAGTACCACAACACCAGCTGACACTGACCTCAGACTAAGACCACTGGCATTTAGCAACACTGGATAAGATAGTAGAGTCAGTATGTGTGACCTCCAGCTGGCCCCACACACACGTTACATTCAGAACAAGGCTGCAAAGCACAAGTCCACTGAGTACTTGGGCCAAAGAATGTGCTTCATATAAGTTTCCCCTGAGAGGTGTTAGAACAAGGATGGAAGATAAACTGAGTTTATCACTTATGTCTGACTGACTTAAATGTTGTTCCTATAGCAGTTTTTGGTGCATTATTATTTATCTGGATCCGGTGAACCACTTAACAAGTCTGATGGGTTAAATGTTCCTCAATATCTGACTCTTTATTTTGCTCCAGAAAGTGCTCCAGCTCCTGCCAGAGCGAATCCAGAGCAGATGGCAGTTCCACAGCATCGGTAACTCGCACAAAACCACACTGAAGCCCTTTCCTCAAACATGTTGACAACAGTTGATCTCATATACAGTACAGTGTTTCCCCTAGGTTTACTGCTTTGGGGGGGTGCTCGATTGGGGGGGGGGGGGGGGGGGGGTGCAGCTGCAGCTGCAGCTACTGTTGTGCAGTGCAGCTACTGTTGTCCTCTCATGCTGCACGTATGCTACATTAGTGCTGTGGTAGGTTATCGAACGGTTTAGTCTGTATGTGTTTACATTTTCCGTAAAATGTCTTTACTGCAGTTTGGCAACACATTTTGTTTTACCAGTCCAAAAGTATGTTATTGGAGCTAGCTAACCTTCTGTGATATTCACTGTAGTTTGAATTGACTATGCTGACATGTGTTTCTCTCTCAGGGCTGATCCTCAAAAAGCTGTTGCACACTGGGAATTCTCTGAAGGTACCGCTCTAATCCGTTTTTGACTCTGTGTTACCTGTCTGTCATAACCCCTAGATCCTCCGAAGAGGACGTGTACAGCCTCTTCTTAATAAAAACTTAATAAAAACTCTTCTTCGTAGATCCGTCGTGAAGGCGTGCGCCTGTTCTTGCTGTGGATGCAGGCGTTACAGAGTAATGCGGAGCGCGAGCAGCTCTGCATGTTTGCCTGTTTGATTCCTGGCTTCCCGGCTCCACTCTGCCACGGGACCCCACGCACCCTGGACACTCTGATCAACCCGGCGCTGAGTTTAACAGAGAGTTAGTAGAAGAAACAAAGTCACACACACATTCACACGGTGGGGTTAGACCATAAACTGTGTGTAAAGATGGCCGACGCTTCTCCACTTCCTTCCACTGTAGAAAAAGGAGTCTGTAGTATTGAACGGGGGGGACTGACCCAATCGTGAGCATGACCACAGCTTGTTTGCCTGAAAGCCACCTAGCTGCTGAACTTAACTGATGTTAGCAAATTGCATCTCCTCCCTCGTGCATACAGTTCTAGGAGGCTTAACACCCCCTTTTTAAAACATCAAATAACTAATCAAAAGCAAACTTATCAGAAAAACACTTGAACATGCATCAGCGTGATAAGACCTAGCTAAAATGACAGAAACCATCTTAAAATATTTGACGTGTACTTTGATTATAATTCTTTTGCCCCATGTCCCATCTGCTAACAACGAGGGGGCGGGGTTTATGACGTACACAGCAGCCAGCCACCAGGGGGCGATAAAGATGTTTTGGCTTCATTTTTGAACCCCATACAGGTTTTTCAACAAAGTATGCAGAAATGAGACAATCATTGTTTGGCAGTATTCACTGTAATATGAACATGAAATGACTCTGCTCCCCCCCCCCCCCCCACAGCTCAGGTTACCCCAGAAGAGATCAGTCCATTGGTTCCTCCCCAGTCAGGTGACAAGAACCAGGAAGACCTCACTGCTTATTTTTTAGAAGCGCTACTCAAATACATGGTAAACCAGGTATTATCATCATTCCTTACTAACACCAATTACACTTGTGTGCAAATGTTGTGATGCCTCACTAATGCCACTAATGCGTAAACAAACGTGGGAAAAAGCAGGTATTGGGTCTGTTATTAAATGACATTTATATAAAACTTGATGGTAGAGGGAAGTATTCATCTAATACTTTACTGGTATCTCTAACCCCTTCAAACACAAATGTCCTCCCATGTTGACACATGCAGACTTTGTTCTTGTATTTCCTCTTCCTGCTGCTGCTGTCACACACACATACATGGACTGATAACATTCTCCCCTAAAACAATGGTGCGCTTCTCCGCTTGACCCTATGTTGCGTGCGTCATGCTCTCTTTATAACACAAGCGTGTGTGTGTGTGTGTGTGTGTGTGTGTGTGTGTGTGTGTGTGTGTGTGTGTGTGTGTGTGTGTGTGTGTGTGTGTGTGTGTGTGTGTGTGTGTGTGTGTGTGTGTGTGTGTGTGTGTGTGTGTGTGTTTCCGTCCACCAGGCCAAGTCTCTCGAGTGGCGCTGTAAAGACAACCATGAACGTGGCTTCAGCTTCCTCTTTGGTCACTTCAGGAAGTTTTACCTTCCTCACATCTTTCCCAACTTCGCCATGGAAACCAGCCTCTACAACCCGATACTGGGTCAGTTACATCAGATCTTAAAGGGATAGTTTTCATTTTTAGAAGTGGTGTTGTATGAGGGACTTCTCTATAGTCAGTGTATAACCTGCAGTAGATGATGGTCGGCACCCGGGTCAGAGAAACAGACAGGAGTACCAGCACAGTGTAAAGTGTACATTATATTTAGAATATTTACACCACTAAACCTTGCCGTCAGACAGCCTTTTCCGATAGGGAACTGAAACCACTTCTCTGTGCTCTCTTCAAAGCCACCAGACACCATGAAGAAAAAAAAACGAAACAGTAATTTTACCTTGTGGAACACATGGGTTGCGGGTCTACCGCTGCCTCGATCGGTTAGTTAGTTTGGAATATTGTGTGACTTTCGTTAGTTCGGAATCACCAAAGTCACACAATAACACAAACAAACTAACCGGTTGAGGCAGCGGTAGACCCGCAACCCACGTGTTCCGCAAGGTAAAATTACTGTTTTTGTCAATGGAGTCTGGTAGCTTTGGCATGAGTATAGATAACAGCTTTCCCTTTGAAAACATAGACTGTATAGCTGTCTCATGACAAGGTGTAGCAGGGAAAATATTCTCAAATATAGCGTATACTTAAATCTATGATCATTTATTTTAAGTGGTTAAAATATGTTGTGCTGCTGACCCCCCCCCCCCCCCCCCGGCCACAGCAGCACATTGCTTAACTTCTGTGCTGGTACTCCTGTCTTTTTTCTCCAAACTGGAGACAGACCAACCTTTACTGAGATAATTACTTTATACAACTCAACTCCAAGACATCCAAACTATCCTTTTAAATAGCTACTGGGTACTGTTTATCCAGTAGCCCATCGGAACACATTGAACAGTGATGTTGTGTATTTGGAATCCTAGATACAGATTTTTCTTGTTTCCCTGCAGATGTTCCACCAATGCGTCCTAAGCCCTACTACAGCGTGATGCGCAGGGAGCAAGACGGCGGTGAAACAGTGTACTGCACCAAGGAGAGCTTCCTTCAGGCCCGAGTCATCTTCATCCGCTGGCTGGTTTCCTTCTGGCTCGAGCCGCGGCCCAACACACACACACACATCCCAGGAACAGAGGGAGAGAACGTCCCCAAGAACATACAGGTGAATACATACTGTACATATTTAGCATTTTGTCTAAAACAATGATGAAGATTAATCGATGTTCCAAATATTTACAGATACATTTTCTGTAAATTATATTAAATGCAATAAAAATGTTCCGTAACACCAGCTTTGTGTGTAACAGAAATGGATGACAAAATGTTTTCCTGGGACATTATTTTCAGATTTATTTATTTTTCTCTTACCAATATGTTCCCCTCCAGAGAGCAGCCGCCGGACTGGCAGCTCGCTCGGCAGGCAGCTCGGACGACAGCGGTGGAGGTGGGATTCGGTTGGACAGCCACCTTGAAGGTAGCGGGTGCTCATCTGGATCAGGCGGGGGCAGCATGGGGCTGTCTGGGGGTCCAGGGGTCGGGAGCGAGCCGGAACAAAGCCACTCCAACACATCCACGCTGACAGAGAGGGAGCCCAGCTCCTCATCACTCTGCTCCATGGATGAAGAGCAGCTAACGGACATGGAGGTGGTGAGGAGAGTACTGACCAGCTCCAGAACCAACGTTAACTTCATCACGGAGATCTTTAGACAGGTGAAGGAGAAATATCCCTTTCAGGGAGTGGGGACGTTTCAATTTGTCAAACCTTTGATGTAAAGTCCTGTCTGCAGTTGGAGTGGAGTTGGAGCACTTGATCTTTTATAGATATCTTTCTTTCTCCATCTATAGGCATTTCTCCTTCCCATGTGTGAAGCTGCAGCGATGCGTAAAGTGGTCCGTGTTTACCAGGAGTGGATCGCCATGGAGGACAGGCCAGTGTTTATGAAGGAGCCGGAGAAGGGCCCCTATCCCACAACCAGCAGCTTGGATTCAGGCTCTCAGCTCGGAGAACAGGAGGATGAGGTGAGGAATTAGCTGAAGTCAGTAATATAATCCTGAGATGTTTAAAGTATGTAGGTAGTAGGTCAGACTAATGAGAACAGATCTTTAAATATGTCTGACCTGCCCACTAACAAAGGGATTGTGAGGGGTTAGTCTGAAAGAATATAAAGGGTGATTTTAGTAGGACAGAAACTGTATTATGGACTATACTCAATGTTAATTTTAGCAGCTATTTTAGATTTAATGTCGCTCTTTAGACTAAAATATGCGTGAGTGAGTGTGAGTCTTCACATCTTCTGTCGCAGACTGGAAACCCACCTGTTTGGACTGCACCTCGGCGAATGAAGAAAACAAAATAACTGTTGTTTGAATATTGCACTTATATTGGTTTGGCTTATTTATAGCTAATAGTTGAATTTGTATTCTATTGTTTCTGTATGTTGCACTTATGTTGCACTTCAAACTGGCTTATTTGAAGACAGTGTTCACTTATACCATTGTACCTATTTGAAGCTATTGTACTTACAAGATTGTTGCTGTTCGGAGTTGTATCTCCATGATTGTAATAATATAATGAGTGTGAGTGAGTGAGTGACAGAGAGGAAGAAAAGGTGGAAGGTGACAGGAAAAAAAAGGTTGTTGATACATATTATAAACGGGCTGCGCTGTACCCATTTCAAATATCACATTTGCCCTCAAAAATTAATATTACTAAGAAACTGAAAATACTCTATTTGTTTCAGCCAGAATATGTGGAATTTGCCTTTTTTATATGTTCAGGTAATTTTACTTAACTTCAATGTGTGTGTGTTTTCTCTCTTCCTCGGGGAATGTACAAGTCGGTTGACAATGAATTGCTGGAGTACAGCGTTCATGCTGGAGTTCAGACGACACTACAGGTTTTTTTCACACACACACACACACACACACACACACACACACACACACACACACACACACACACACACACACACATTCAAAAGTCTCATTGTTGCAGTGTCCAGAAGGAATAGTTTGTGGATCCATTTTCCATCCCGACTTCTTGTCTCCCTTTCAGGTATTCATCACCCACTCCTCCAACGTTTTCCTGATGGAGCCAGCCAACGACATCAAGATCCTTTTGGAGGAGCACGTCGACATGTGCAAGCGCGTCTTGAACATCTACCGCAGCCTTGTCATGCATGAGACCATGGACCAGAAAACATGGTAACAGACAGCAGACACACAATAAATTGCACATGTTACTGTGGACTGGGAAACGCTATGAAGCGCCATCTAAATACATTTTTGTAGAATTAAGTGTTTAAACATCTGTCTGCTTTTTAATGTATTTGTTTGTAGGGAGCAGGCTTTACTGATTCTGCTGAGGGTGACTGAGTCGGTGATGAAAAGGCCTCCATCCATTATGCCCCATGGCAAGAAGACCAACACACTGTCGGGCAGACTGGCTGGACCAATCTTTCAGGTACATTAGTAACACTATATCTACTGGACAGATATCTTTTTTCTACTTGTCTGTGAAGTAAAATAAGTTTCATTGTGCCTAGGTATGACCCAGCTGACTAGTTTCAATGAGTAGAGAGATGATTGCAACCTTTTCAAATGTAGCCGTCTGTCACTTCATTCCCCTCTTTCTGCACAGACGCTGATAGTGGCCTGGATTAAGGGGAACTTAAACGTGTACATCAGCAGAGAACTGTGGGACGACCTCCTCTCCGTCCTCTCCTCTCTCACCTGCTGGGATGAACTGGTCACTGAGTGGTCACTCACCATGGAGACCCTCACCAAGGTACTGGAAGTCCTTTTAATCATTATCCTCCAAACTATAAATCCACACTGTGGATATGAATTAGTCAAATGCATTTAATGTGTTTAAATCTGCTTTTTGCCTTCAGCACTCATTTAAATCAGAACAGTTGTGTTGCTGCCACCTTAATCAGTATGGAAACCTCTGTGTGTGTCTGTGTCTCTATGTCTCTGTGTGTGTCTATCTCTGTGTGTGTGTGTTTGTCTCTATGTCTGTGTGTGTGTGTGTTTGTCTCTATCTCTGTGTGTGTGTGTGTGTTTGTCTCTATGTCTGTGTGTGTGTCTGTGTGTTTGTCTCTATGTCTCTGTCTGTGTCTCTGTGTGTGTCTGTCTCTGTGTGTGTGTGTTTGTCTCTATGTCTGTGTGTGTCTGTGTCTCTGTGTGTGTCTGTCTCTGTGTGTGTGGTTTGTCTCTTATGTCTGTGTGTGTGTCTGTGTGTTTGTCTCTATGTCTCTGTGTGTGTCTGTGTCTCTGTGTGTGTCTGTCTCTGTGTGTGTCTGTCTCTGTGTGTGTCTGTCTCTGTGTGTGTCTGTGTGTTTGTCTCTGTGTCTCTATGTCTCTGGTGTGTCTGTGTCTCTGTCTGTGTGTCTGTCTCTGTGTGTGTGTGTGTGTGTTTGTCTCTATGTCTCTGTGTGTGTCTGTCTCTGTGTGTGTCTGTCTTGTGTGTGTGTGTGTGTGTGTGTGTGTGTGTGTGTGGGTGTCTCTCGCGTGTGTGTGTGTGTCTGGTGTGTGTGGTGTGTGTGTGTGTGTGTGTGTGTGTGTCTCAGGTGTTGGCCAGGAACCTGTACACTGTTGATCTGAATGAGCTGCCTCTGGACAAACTGAGTGAACAAAAACAGAAGAAACATAAAGGAAAAGGTTTGTCGGTCACAAAGACACTTTTATATAAAAACATGCAGAGCTTCCTACCAGTGGAACTCGAAGACATCATGTGATCCCCAGCCAGCTGCAACTATTAAAGATAATTCATTAGTTTCATAAATAATGGGCTGATAGTCAAAGATGCGGTGAAGACACTCCAGCCTACACTTGCTACTAATTCTTACTTTGGCTTTCACCTCAAGAAAAGTTATCACAAGAAAAGAAATGACTATGATGTGCACGCATTCAGACATGTGAAATGCAGCCAAAATGAAAGAAACCTAAGAAGTACTGGCATATTTAAAAATATGAAAGAAAATAGAAATGTGCATCACACTTGTACACTAGAACCTTTCTTTACACATAATATCAGTGCAGTGGTGGCAGATAGAGGTAGCAGTTGTCCTGAAATAATTACCATTAAATGTGCATTGAGAATTGTCGTCCCTCTCCATCCCTCTGCACCAGGTATCGGTTCGGAGGGCCAGCGGCAGATCGTGGATCGTTCCTTCTCTAAAGGCTGGAGCAGAGACCAACCAGTCCAGGCGGTAGCCATGAGGCAGCGCAGCGCCACCACCGCGGGCTCACCAGGCATCGAGAAGGCCAGGAGTATTGTCCGCCAGAAGACTGTAGGTCAGTATCCTCTTACACGACCGGCCTCCTGTGTGCAGGAGTTAAAAGCACAAACTACCAGGCACTGTTCTGTGCATGTGATGGTTGGAGAGGAACGCTATTGGGGAAAAAATAGTGCCTTGCTTTTCCACAGCGTATTTAAGATGACTTCTCTTTCTTCTCAAGTCACTTTTATTTGACTTGACGCCTCCACTTCTTTGACCCTCCTGCTGACAGGAAGTTGTGGTGTGTGCTGACTCTCATTCCCCCTATCGGTAGAGTCTTGTTTATGAGAAGCCTTCAACTGTGGCCATTGGTGTGAAAGAAATGATCATAACACCACAGTGTACGGAAATACCAGTACGAGCTCAGAGCAAGATGACGACAACTCATGCAGCTCATATCAACGAGGATCTTTGAAGCTACAATACACACAACTAAATGTACTTTGTTCACATTTCTGCAGCCACTAGATTTTTTCCATTTTATCAATTACAGTATGGTATTTGTTTCAACATAGGAGATTCTGTTCCACTTCTCAGTGATGATACTGAGGTTAGTGGATACCATAGTGGCAACCTGTTGGCAGGGTGTCTGTAGGACATAGAAAGTCTAAACACGTCCACATAATATATTTAATACCCCTCAATAAATAGACCATTGGTGAGATCGGCAGCTTCTCTGTAAGATGCATATACAATGTCTAACAGTCTAACAGGTCTGCAGTTTGTTTGGCGCATCTTTTCAGTTTCATAATTAACTGTAAGTAAACACTGGATCTGACAGATCTAGTGCTCCTGTCTGTCGTGGTCTTAAGATATCTGCCCCCAGACTCTCACTGTCTTTCCTCCAGAGCTAACCCTGTCTCACTCCTCCTTCACCTTCCCTGTCTCTTCCCTCCACGTCCTCCCTTTACCCCCCCTTTACAACGCTGTCCTGTCGTCTGTCTTCGCTTTGTCTCATAAATAACTATTCTTAATCCCTTTTTTTCTGGTCTTTCTTTTGACATGTTTTTACTTTTCCATCCTCGCACATACATGTACGTACTTCACCTTACTTGTCCATAAACATTCCCCTCTTCCCCCTCTTGCTTCCTTTAATTTCCTTCTTTTCCTCTTTTCTTCCCTGTTCTGTTTAACCCCCCTCCACCTCCCCCTCCCCTTATTCTGTCTCTTCTTCTGTCTGTTCTTCCCACCTCTTCAGCCCTGCGTAGCTGCTCTACGGGTGACTCTCTGCTGTCC
Source organism: Cottoperca gobio (assembly GCF_900634415.1). Lineage (NCBI taxonomy): Eukaryota > Metazoa > Chordata > Actinopteri > Perciformes > Bovichtidae > Cottoperca > Cottoperca gobio. The sequence continues at coordinate 17,332,579 of NC_041376.1, read as the reverse complement.
TCAGCCTTTATCCGCAGTGCTAAAAGTGCTCCTGCTCTGGCTCCGCCTCTTCCTGTCCTCCTCCACCACCACCACCACCCTCCTTTACTACCCCCCCTTGCCGACCAGCTGGCAGGTACACACTCTTTGCACTACCTGTCTGCCTGCCTGCCTGCCTGGAAACTTTGTCTCTGCGTCTGTCAGAAACTTTATGCCAGTCTTCTCGTCTCTATTTGTCATTACTGAAGCAACACTTTGCATGTGGTCTATGAATCCTACAGCCCTTCCCTTTAACACCCGTAACTGGGATGATCAGTGTGATTTTGAACATCAAAGATGGATCATTCTCCTAAAGCTGTGCAATAATCTCTGCGTTGCTTGGAATTTTGCATGTGACTAATGGATTATCACAAGTTGTTATCATGGCCTGTTGTCTCAATAGTGTTTATTACTTATCTCGTCCACAGTCTCCCAAAGTTATTATGGTTATTGTTTTTAACATTTGGTGATGCTTGTGAGAGAATTAAATATTGCCAAACCGATGCCAAAGACTGACATCTGTCAGTTGGTGTTTGTTCAAAAATATTCCACTAACTGTTTGTTGTCATTTTTTAACAGGTATTTGGAGACATCTTATGTGTCTCTGTTTCTGTTTACATGTCTGCATGAAACTTGAACTACCAGTTTCCCTCTCTGCTTGCTTGTTCCCTGCATCTTTTACTTACCTGCGTGCACACATGCATGGCCCTCTGTCATTAAACTCCTGCTGCGTGCACTATTTTCTGCCTATTACATGCAGTTATACGCTCTTCTCGTTGACCTCCCTATCTCCAATGTCATGGGATGTTTAATTTGATGCCATGTGTTCCTGGGATGGCTTTTAATTCAACTCCTCCCCTTCTTTTCTCTAAGCACGGGTGATGATTTTGCTTTATCATATCCTCTGCTAGAGTTATTTTCCTTACTGTTGTTTTCTTTATTGTTTACTTTGGGTGTGTGTTTTCTTGTGGTCTCTTTATAGATGATTACAGCGCTCTAAAAGTTGCCATTTTGACATCCAATCAAAGTGAAAATAAATGCCACTACAGAAGAGGAAAATATATTTGCCTTTCATAGAATTAAAAATAAATATAATAATAATTTAAAAAAAGAAAATAATATTTATTTTTTAAAGTGAGACCTACCCTATCAACAAGGAGTGCATGACTTTGCCTGCCTCGCATAATCTGCATTTTCAAAGGATTAATGTTGGTCATTATGTAACCACAAGTCAGTTGCTGTTAGAATGACCTCACCCCTGGAAGAATACTTAATAATGTTTTTGTCTCTATGCGTTGTTGTTTTTTAGGTTTCTTTTTGGGTCTTTGTTAATTTCGAAGTGTGTGTCTGTATTTGTGTGTTTACATGTATCTACTTCCACATACCCCTGCACTAACCTCACTCCCCTTCCTTCATCTCCCCCCAATCACCAGACCTCGAAGACCCGCCAATCACACTGATGTCCCGTTCCTCTCGGATGCGCCACTCTTCCCAGAGCGAAGAGGCCCCGCCCACCTCCTGCTCTGAGGTCTTCCAGGGAGTGGCGTGTGACCTGGATGTCCCCGCCCTTTCCTCCCTCCCGAGGAGCAGCAGTGCCTCTGACATCATGGAGCCTTTCATCGCTGAGCGGGTCAAAGGTGACGACCCCCAGAGGGATCCCACTTCGATCCCCAACCCCCCCCACCACCACTCCACAACTTGTTCTTTACACGCAGCCAAGAGCCACGCAGCTCGTCCACTCGCACACCCCCTCACCTCCCCTTCTTCCACCCCTTTAACCTTCTCCAATGTCGTTGTTTCGTTGTCCTCAGAGGGACAAGATGATGCTAGTGTTTATGACCAGTTGTGGCACCAGACTGGCTCTGGAAACCAAGGTTCTAGTTCGGATTGGGTAAGCGACTGGGATTCTGCTTTTGCCATTTCATCTGAAAAGGAAATCAATGTAGAGGAAGGGGAAATGGGGGCTGGGGTAGAGGGGGATAATTTATTCTCCTCTATTAGGGAATACCTCACTAACAAAGGAGGGGAGAAAAAAGAGGAGGCAGCAGAGAGAGATAGTCCTGGTCATGTACTAGAAAACAGTGTTGTAACTTTACCTGTGCAAACGGGGGTTGCTAGAACACAAATGGAATACACAGGACAGGCGTTAGAGGCGAGACAGGTGGTGAGGGAGGACAGACAGGTCATTAAATCAGTGAGACATAGCAGTGTGGATTCAACAGAGGAGAATGAAGCAGAGCAGCGAAGCATCTACGAGTGCCTGGAGTTGCAGTGTCAGTGGCCGTCACCCAACGCAAGGGGGAGTGCTAGCTTAGAAAGACGAGCTGGGGAGAAAAAGGGAGGGGGAAATACAGGGAAGGCAGAAGGATGGGAGGGGAAATGTGATGGGTGGAGGGAAACAGGAGAAGAAAAACAGGGTGATAAAGAAGCAGCAGCAAATGAGAGGTCTATTTTAATTAGACAAGACACTAACACTTTAGAATCTAGCACTGAATCAAATCAAACTCCCCAAACGCCAGACCCAACTAAAGCTAAAATGTTCCGGAGTGGCGCCAAGAGGCATTCCGGGGGTGTTCATGTCAGTTTCCGGCCCTCCACTGAGTCAGTGCAGTTCCACAACCCCCTCGAGAGCAAAGAGGCCCACTGGAAAGCCAGGCTGCGCCGCCTCAGTCACTTCCACACACACAGCCACTCAGCTGGGGAGAGGCCCGGGTCCGGAGCTGGTGCAGGCTCAGGGGTGAAACAGGGAGCAGGAGTTGCAGGTAAGTTTGGCTCTGTGGCTGGGATAAGCCTCAGAGCAGGGGCACATGAGAAATCAACCTGTGGGACTGTTACGGATAACAGCGGGGCAGGGAACGCAGCAACTGCTGGAGGCCTGGAGAACTGGACTGGAGGGGACAAGGACAAGCAACATCCGGGATCCTGCTCGGGATCCAACCCGGGCCCCGAGACTCACTCCGAAGCGTTATCAAGCAGCTCAGGGTTCTCCGGCGTATCGTCAGGTGTGCGTGGCCGCCTGGGGCGCTCCGCATTGCGCTCTCGAGCCTCTCGCTCACGGTCCCAGGAGCCCGGCAGCACCGCCTCACGACACCACCAGGGTGCTCTTCTCGGTGGGGTCTATAAGACTGTTGTTCACGCTCTGTCTTCGAAGCCGCGGCCCCGAGGTCAGGGGTCGTCCCAAGGCTCCTCGCCACAGCGGCAAGGCCGCACCGCCATGGGTGACGCGTCGCTCAGAGATCTCTACTCCCACGTCCTGGGCTACTTTGGCCGAAAGACGACAACGCCAGGTGAGGATCGCCACGATCTAAGCGCTCACAAAGGACACAGCAGATAAAACAACAACTTTGGAAAGAAATACTCATCAACACACAAACACCAACAACTCCTTTTCCTTTTTGGCTGTTTTTAACTGGTTTGTTATGATGGAATGATATTTTTTGGGCTGACACTCATCATCTTGCTGCTGGACTGAAATTCAAACCCCCTGTTGATGTGTTTCCTCTTGAACGTAGCCCCTCCTCCAGCCTGCCTACTGTCAAGGACCCCCCTCCTCCCATACCCTCCCACCTGTTCCTTTACCTCGGAAAGCCCCCTCCCTCCTCCTCCTGTCCTCTTTCTTCTAAGGGCTTTGGGATTTTTAACCTCTTCTCCTCCTTCCCTCTTCTCCACCTCCTCCTCCTCCCTGTCCTCGATGTTGCATGCGGCCTTCTCGCGCCTCCTTCTCCTCCACCCCGGACTCCGGCCCCCTCTTCAGGAAGGAGGAAAAACACAACTGCCTTTAGAAAAAATGAAAGCACAGATAAAACTAAAACAGACTTGACTTGTAATACGTTACAGAAAGCCCGCAAATGTTTTGTGGCATTTTACATCAGAGCTTTGCTACATGTGTAGATATGAAAGTTGGTAAGGTAAATCAATCTTTGATTATTTTAGAAGGGCAAACTAGTTTATGTGTAGTGTCGACATTGCTGTAGTTCATTCTCAGACCACTAGAATGCAGCATAAGACCGTATGTGAGAATATTGATAATAGACACAATACTCAAAGAATTTAAATGGATAAGAAAAGGCAACAATCTCGAATGGTTATTTGCCTTGTACACTGCCTCAGGAAAATATCAAACACGATAACTTCAGAATCGAATCAGCAGTACACATTTTTTGTACGGCTGTTTCTGTTCATTCAAGGGGCAGCAGAACTGTGTTTGAATTGTTTTGTATTGGGGAGCAGATGTTTGATAGGAGCGCAGCGGTTCGACACCTGAATCTTTCTTGATGTGGAATTACTGTTACGCAGACACATTTATTCCCTTTCTTATCTTATTCAGATGTGTTGCAAACTTGTGCTAAACGGTACCTACAAACAGTTTATATACAAGTTTAAGTTTGTCTGCTTTTGTGCCAGATGTGTGGAATTTGCCACAAACGATAATACATTAAGTCAATCATCTGGTACTGCATGCAGACTAGAAGCAGATCTTATGTGCCGTGACTGTCTGCTCGTCTGTCTGGCTGTGTGTTGAACTACTTAAACTCCATGATTGCTGATGGTTATGCCTAATCCTTGTTCTATGAACACAGGTGGAGTCCTCTTTCAGGGCTTTATCAGCTTAACCACACAGCTTCACAGATCATAGCACTAAAAATGTGCGCGTCTATGCTCTTACAAAACCACATGGGTAGGGATGGGAATTGATAAGATTGTACTGATACTAAGGCCATTATCGATTCTGCTTATCGCCCGATTCTCTCATTGATTCCTGATCAACTTTACGCGTGGAGAAAAGAAAGTAGGCCAACACAGGTTTTCAGCGTCGACTCAGCTGCTTTATGATCTCCGAGTCACGACACAGTGTAGACATTCTATTATAACAGTTGAACATTTAAAAAAATAAATTACAATGCACCTTTTCTTAAAAGGACAAAACTAATGTAAGATTCTTCTTCAGGAAACAAAGGCGTGCCCCTCTGAAAGAAAGCCATGTACTCATTGGAGCTCTTTGAGGAGCCATCGTGAAATGCATACCTCCATAGGAGCACAGTGTAACTCACACACAAATAGGCATATCTGATAGGCTGAGCATATACGGGACATGCACATTATTCAGTGCACAGATGTGCAGAGCCAGTTATCAAGTCCATAAAGCCATGTTGGAGAGCATTTTAAATGTATTAGTGTCAGTTAATGTCCAAGCGTAGCATTTCTCCAGTACTACTTTATACTTGAACCATATCCTCTGCCCTTCCATGCTGTAGTCCCAGTGTGAAGAACAGTGTATATGCAGGCATGTGAGTATTTCTTTATTGGGCCTTTTATTGAGACATTATGTCATTATGAAAGTGATTGGGATCCTATTTTTCAGGCCAACATATTGTACCGTATACAAGTCTCATTCCTGCTGTTGGTGATGTCATGGCAAATAACCATAACGCTCGAATAGTCTACCTGTAGACGCTTATTTTCCTTCCAGGCTAGAAAGTTATTTAAGTTTGTAAATTGCTTTGCTGCTAACTTCAGGTGCTTCTGTGTGATCACCGCAGTGAGAAACTGATTATTCTAATACGCAGCTGAAACTTTGGCACTGACCTCTGTGGAAAGCTTTGCTTTTTTGCACGTCTGAGCACAGACGATGTCCTGCCCTGTGTGATGCAAAACACACTTTGCAGGGCATTGATGTTTGAACACAGCCCGTCTTGTTTTGCGGCAAGTGGCCGTGCTGTACTGGAGGTTTCTGGTCTTAAGTATTGAAGGAAAAAAATGTCATCAGCTAGGTGGCAGTAAAGTAAAGAAGTTCAGTCTGTGTTCAATACCTCTAAGCGTTATTGATCAAAGCGAGGCGTTGGGTCTGGATGAGACCAGACTCTGTCAGCTCCATCAGCCACAGGTTGAGGGATTAAATATCAGTCAGTTAATACTGTAGGCAGCGCATTTACTCTCATCCAATTTGGGATTGATGGATGCTCTCTGCTCTCAGAGTTCACACACTCACACTGCCATTGCTACCAAGCTAACAGCAACATAACTCATAGAAACATAACTGCACTAATGTAGGCCTCTGATATGCTGCCTGTTCGGCCCTAACAAGGTGACAGTCTCTTGTGCATGGTGTGAATTAACTCCTGCATTGCTTGTCTGGTGGGTTTGCCTGCTGTGTTGTGGCTTTTTGTTTAGCAATCAGTCTTTTGCTAACTTCAGGGCCTACAGTACATACACATCAAGACGACTCTTTGCATTCACAGAGAAGCTCCAGTTTGTTGTATGGATATGAATATAAGTATTTGCAGCACTAACTTAGATACTCCAAGGCTGCTAATGGTGCTACAGGAGTTGTCAACAGTCTCAGACTTCTTATGTCTTGGAAAGTGAAACGGGCTAGATTAAAAATGTCACCACATAACAAATAGACTAGTACAAATAATCTATGTTAATGGTTTTAAACAGAAAGTCAGACTTTATAATATAACTGCTCAAAGATATTGCTCAGTTTTGTGTCTTTAGCCACTTGTGGACGTATGGATCTGCCACTGTGTATCATTGTGTGTGTGTGTCTGTGTGTCTTCCTGTGAATCTTCATCCCTTTTTTCCATAATCAGTGCGTGTGTGTATTTGGGTACTCCCCACGTCTTTGACTATCATCATATATCTGCCTCTAGCCAACAAAGAGGAGGTGGTCCATAAGGCTCGTCCGGTCTCCAGTGATGTGGGAAGCACCAACCCAAACTTCTCTGACCTCATGGATGAGTTTATCCAGGAGAGACTGAGGGCTAAAGGAACAGCGGTGAGTACAACAGACATGCACACAGACACTGATTTAAAGAAAAATGTCAGAAAAAGCGGCCAATCCCGGCTGAACACAGGCCTCTGATTAAATTACTGCCGCCACTGAAATTACATTTGAAACTCTGCTTTCTTCTTGTCACAAAGGGTCGTCGTGGCAGCAGCCCGGGAAGCCTGGAGGTTCCCAGGGACCTCCCGGAGCCTCTGGAGGCAGGTCAGAGTCTCGGATCACGACCCTCAGACGATCACCGTCCCGTTGATGATCCGGGGGTTCCCTCTGAATGGACGTCACCTGCAAGTGCCAGCGGCTCTGATGTCGTCAGCTCAGACAGCCAGTCAGACTCCTTTAATGCCTTTCAGTACTCCACCAGTAAGTTTGAGAGTAAGGAACAAATCACCAGTTTTTTTTATCTCTACCTGTGTGTGTGTGTGTGTGTGTGTGTGTGTGTGTGTGTGTGTGTGTGTGTGTGTGTGTGTGTGTGTGTGTGTGTGTGTGTGTGTGTGTGTGTGTGTGTGTGTGTGTGTGTGTGTGTGTGTGTGTGTGTGTGTGTGTGTGTGTGTGTGTGTGTGTGTGTGTGTCAGTTCTTTTTGTTTGTTTATGACTGTATGCTCAATGACCTCTAATGGTTGCGGTCATTCACAATTTTTGAAAAACCTACTTTATTGACTGTTTTATACCGTCGTTGACTGCCGTGCTCAACAGCTGCTTCAGTAGCAAAAGGCTAAATACAAGCCTTAACTAGTCTGCTGCAGGGCACATTGTAGCCTCCGTCATGTATCGCCACTATGAAAAGAAATGATCCCCGTTAGTTGCTGTTGTAGGATATAAATTGATATCCATGATTTGCTTTGATTTTAAAACCTTGTAGTTATATAAGCCCCGGAAAATGTATAATGGTCAACGTTTTGTTTTGTAGATTTTACTTTCGGTTCAGAAGCCTGTGGGGGAGGAGGTCGAGGAAGCTCTTTGGACCAGGACAGCCTGGGAGGGGGCGGGGTCTGTGATGAAGTAGCCAGTTTGACAACGCTTCACATCGACTCGGAGACCAGCAGCCTCAGCCACACTGTCACTGTTACTGGTATGCACTGTGAGCATTAAGATCTCTATAGCAACTGTATTATCTCAGCAGATCTAAAGATCCAATATTTTAGACAGTTCTGTAAGCGGCCTATGAAACTACATTGACACTTTAAAATGTTCCACATATTTCCTACATTACGGGTTTGAATACAACTTTCAAATTCCATTAAAAGTTCACCTTATTGTTGCACATTTAAGCCAGCAATTCATCGCAGCTTCAGCTGTTCAATAAACCTTAAAATATTCCACATCTTTCGTACAATGTTGGTATTAATGAACTGTTAAAGCCAGTAATGCAGTGCAGCGTCAGCTTTACAACATCCAGCATTAACTCAGAAAAAGCTTTCTCTAGTTACTTTTCTTCTTCACCAGCCTCCTTATAGGTGTGACGTTCTCACATTCCATCTTAAAGAAATACCATTTGTTGTATATAAATCTGACAGAACTACATAATGTTACTTCAACAAGCAGCTTTACGTTGTGGCGGATAACTTCTGAATGTAGCAAAGCATTGTGGCTCCTGGACCTTGGTGAAAGCAACATTGCAGTCGAGTCTATTTGTCTTCTTTCTTGTGTGTACTGTATTGTCTTTGTCCAGGTTCTGAGAGTGCGTCTCCCATGCATTCCCTCGGGGGCTCTCGCTCCCAGACGCCCTCCCCTGCCACACTGACATCAGAGCACGCTGATCACACACACTCCCACTCACACACACAGCTGGACCAGAAGCTCCACAACTCTGTCCTGCAGACTCCAGATGACCTGGGTAAGACTCATGCACACCCTCAAACATGGTTCCTTCTACCTTCTACTTAGCAAGAGTTACTGATTGATTGATTGATTGATTGATTATAGAAACCAGTGAGTTCCCCAGCGAGGACTGCAGTGTCATGGCGGGGGGCTCTCTAACTGGATGGCACGCAGATGTTGCCACGGTAATGTGGAGGAGGATGCTGGGTATCCTGGGGGATGTCAATACCATCAAAGACCCTGAGATCCACGCTCAGGTCTTCGACTATCTGTGTGAACTGTGGCAAAACCTGGCCAAGGTGTGTAACGAACACGCACCATTACTACATTACTAACTATGAGATGACACTTTCTATTAACGTTGTGGGTTTCTCTGTAACAAATTGCACTTTTCTTTTCAGATAAGAGATAATTTGGGCATTTCTCTGGACAACCAGTCGTCTCCCCCGCCCCCTGTTCTGATCCCACCCCTGAGAATCCTCACCCCCTGGCTCTTTAAGGTAGGCTGACTGAGGGAACACTATAGGACTTCTAAAAATGTAGTTACACATGCTAAATAAAAAACATCCTCACACACAGATACATGTATACCTCCACAAACAAGCCAGGTAACTCCTTAACTTGCATATGTATGTTTATTTCTTTATATATTTATATGTTTTCCTCCAGGCCACCATGCTGACGGAGCGTTACAAGCAGGGGAAGCTTCATGCCTACAAGCTGATCTGCAGGATCATGAAGAGACGGCAAGATGTTTCCCCAAACTTAGACTTTCTCACACACTTCTACAACATCATGCACCAAGGACTGCTGCACCAAGACCAGGTTGTGTGTGTGTGTGTGTGTGTGTGTGTGTGTGTGTGTGTGTGTGTGTGTGTGTGTGTGTGTGTGTGTGTGTGTGTGTGTGTGTGTGTGTGTGTGTGTGTGTGTGTGTGTGTGTGTGTGTGTGTGTGTGTGTGTGTGTGTGTGTGTGTGTTGCTTCAGATTAAAGGATGCAATACGGGCTTTTTGCGACTGCTGTGGGAGTGTGATTTTAAAATAAAACTTTGTGTTTTCTACAGGACATTGTGAACACCATCATAAAACACTGCAGTCCCAGGTTCTTCAGTATCGGCCTCCCTGGAGCCACCATGCTGATCCTGGACTTCATCATTGCAGCGTCTAGAGTCACCGCCTGCTCATCACTCAATGTAAGAGACAAAGAAACACACTCGTGCACATTGTTGTTTGTAATCATTGTGACACGCCTGTACAGTACAAGCAGCTACTTTGATGTGTTTTTCTTTTTCGATTAATTTGTATTTTCTCTGTCCTTCTCTCTACTTTTCTTTTCCTCTCTCTCTCTCTCCCTCCTCCTGTCCAGGCTCCAAGAGTGGAGGCCCAGATCCTGCTGGGATCTCTGGTGTGTTTCCCAAACTTCTATGAGGAGCTTCCAGCCCTCCACCCCACTACAGCAGATGTGGTGCTTACCAAGTTCCCTGACGTGAAGGTAGATGGAAGCAATAATAGTAGTTTGAGGAGTCATCCTGCCTGGAAACACTTTCTCTGAGGCCCAGGTCTATAATACATTATAAACATACTTATAATGTATTATAATCATCTTATAGCACATTATACTTATAGTTATAAGTACTCTTAAATATTCATAATGCTTTATAACAATAATCATAACACATTATAAAGCATTTTATAATGACATATAAGGTCAAGTATCATAATACTTAATTTGTTTTGCAAGGATCATAGCGTATTATAATATATCAATATATAATAATATAATCTTTTTATGTTGCATTTTAATCACTGGTATGTTGCATTATAGTGTGATTATAAATTAAGTGCTCATTGTTTGCTTTAGGAAAATAAAACACAATGTTGTCAAATATATTTTTGCTTAAAATTAATTTTATATTGTGATATATGATTATATTTGATATAGTATATGCTTTATATTTATAATAACAATAAAAATAAGAAGGAAATGCAGAGATTACAACAATGGGAATTTAATACACTATGAACCAGCAATTATGAAGTATTATTATTAAGTTATTATAAAATGCTTTATAATATGTTATGACTCATTATGAGTATATTTATAATTCATTATAGACATCGGCATCATACAAAGTGTAATCAAAAAGGTTTTTAGACCAATAGAAAGTAGGCAAGTAGACGGATGACATGCTCATCACGTTAATGTTCCTCTTATTGTTCTGGATGTTGAGAAGAGTTAGATTGTATAATCTCTGACACAGACTTTTACAGAATCAAAACATGTCCGTATACTTTAAAACTGACATCCACACATTGGGTCACACATTTAAAGCAAACTATCAGATTGTGTGTAATCCAGGTCGGTCCAAACAAGTCCAAACCTTGTAACACACTTGTCTGCTGTCCATGGGGGCGTCATAAAACCAAACTATTAGGTAAATGTCTTATTAGTCATTCTTGTAACAGTCCAGAGCTATGGGTGTAATGTTGTTATTATTGTTGTTGTTGTTGTTGCTGATGTGTAAACGGTTAATGCCATGCGTGGCAGCATTTCAGACCCGCTCACTGGTTCCGTACAAGGCACAAACTTGTTTTGAATCGCTAAGCGGTCATTAACAACGACCGGAGGGACGGGACCAGTGAAGGTGTGGATAAATCATGTAATCCTAGGAATCACTTTTCTCATCGTGTGTGTGTGTGTGTGTGTGTGTGTGTGTGTGCTTTTGTTTTTTAGGAGCACATTATCAAAACCATCCTGACTTCTGCCCGGGACGAACCCTCGGCTCCTGCGAGGTAAGTTAACATATTTTTGAGATCAAAGTTTGTAGTTGTGTGTTGCAATGGATAACATCATATTAAGAGGCGTTTCTAATATTTAGTCCGGCTGTTTTAATGTTAGGGCTGTCCGATAAATGATATCTTGATATATTTAGGCTCTGCCACGATATACGATATATGCATCTCGATATTTTTATATATTCTCTAAAATAATAAGGGTTGAATCAAACTGTTTGATTTAACCCTTTGATGCATGTGATCATACCAACGTGATCATTCTACTAACACACCACTGACATTTTAGAGGGCTTTTATTTTGAAATTCCACATCAGAATGTCTGCTATCATCTTGAAGTAATTAGTTTGTGAAAAGAGGAAGTTACTCAATGATACTCTGAAGTGTTGTACTTACTTTGTAAATGTATTCTTAATTATTAAGTTTGACTAATAATTAGCACAATTTTAACTGAAAAATCATCTGAAATGAAGTTTGCAGGCAATCTTTCATATTTTGATTATCATTCATTTTATATATGATTTAATATTTATTCATTTAGTTTTATTTATTTATTATTGACTGACCTATTAAATGAATGTGAAATTGCCTATCGCATTCATTTTATTTTGAAGTCAGTTCTTACACGCTCTTACCGTAATACCCAGTATATACACGTACTGCAAAACAACATATGACCATCTTTTATCGAAGTGGAGGTTGGCATCCTCCATTACGTTTCCAACATGCCCCATATGTCACACACACCTTTGGCCGCTTCCTTTTCGGATTGTGTGAGTAGGAAACAGCCATATGAGAAAGCAAGCTAAGCGCCAAAGTGTGACTCATGCTTTGCGTCTTAAAATAATTAAAGTACAATTTGTACTCTATGTTTGTGTTATTCATTTACTACGTCCCACGTAGAACACGCCACAATACATCGAGTATATTCGATGTATCGCCCACCCGTAGTCCTTGACAACAGCTGCAACACATTACCTCAAAGAATGAATTGATTAGTTAATTGTTAACCTGTGTAAGCTAACAGTTAATTACCTGCAGCAGGACATCTGGACGACTGTTCACTGTTTGCTAATATGGTTTTATTTTCTGTTAGTTGGTGTATTTATAAATACCTGTGCCTGTGCTCCTCCTGTATTTGTTCTGTTAGGTGTGTGGCTCTGTGCAGTCTGGGTATCTGGCTGTGCGAGGAGTTGGCTCATGGGACTGAACATCCACAGATTAAAGATGCTCTCAATGTCATCTGTGTCACTCTGAAGGTCAGTCTCAGCTCTGTGCTGCTTTTAATTAAAAAGCAGTCTGATTATTAGATTAGTGATTGAAATATAAATCTATATCAACCCAGCTAAATAAGATTATCTCATGCAGCCTTTGGCCTTTGCCTGTTCTCAAGCATTGTCCCTGCTGACCGCGGTGCTCCCTCTGTCTCTGACTGGGATCCAGTGTGAACAGACCACAGCAATGAATCTGCATCAAACAGGCTGCTGATTGACGTAACACTGATCTACACAACAACACCTGTTCCTCTTCGGTCTGCAATATGCTGCCGGAGTTTGGGAATTTTCAACAGTTAAAAAAAAAAATGGAATTCACAGTCTTCTTTTTTTCATAGTTATATTGAGTTTGATATCACACAATGAGAACTGAATTGTTATGTGTTGTGTGGTTACCCTGACATGGCGGGCTGTAGGAGCCAACGTGTGATGGAAAAACATTGTTGGAGTTGATTGTTAGTTTCGGTGAAATTGCCTCAGTGGGTATTGTCTGTTTCAGTCCACGAGACTGGGAGGCCTGTGGATCAGAATAATACTGTCCAACATTTACTGTCTCATCTATAGCCAAGTGACTCTAGATGGACACACACACACACACACACACACACACACACACACACACACACACACACACACACACATACCTTTTCCACCTTGGAATCCCTAGCTTGTGTATCGGCAGCCAATGGCCTGCTAAGACATTACAGCAACAGACACACACACACACACACACACACTTGCATTCACTTCTGGGAGCAAACCCTGGACAGTCAATATGTTTGGTCCTCCTTCAGATAGGAGACTAATCCAGGGGGAATGCTGCAAGCTGTGCACACATCTTGTCCACTTGCATCTCTTGCCTTCATACCACCAGCCAGTAGCCTCAGACATGGGCCAGTGACAGACACACACACACACACATATACACACACATATACACACACACACACACACACACACACACACACACACACACACACACACACAGCATTAGGGATTGTCATATTTCCATGCAGAGCCACTTCTTCCTGTTGTCCTCCTCATCCCACTACCCCTCACATTATCTAGAAGCATTAAAAAATGATATGCACCTTTTAATATAAAACAACAATTACAAGAAAACTTTCAGAATATGATGACAAATCTTATTTGTGGACACAGATTAGAAGCAGATGTGTATTATTGTAATGGCTTTATATGAGACATGTGAATGACAACCCAAGAAGCTCATAGTATCAGGATCCGGTGAATTGAGTTCAAATGTGCCTCATACTGTCAGATAATTTTTACATAAATCTTACATAAACAGAACCTGGGAATTAACAGAAACATTGTGTTGTGTATCCAGTACTCCAATAAGAATGTAGCACTGGTGGCGTCGGACATCCTTCACCTCCTGATCAGTCATGTGGATCATCTTCAGAAATTCCCACCTGACACTCCAAAGAAGATCGTAGAGGTGAGACATAAGTTACTGAACAATTACTGGAATATTTATATGAATTATTATTAATATTTATAAACACTTGTTTTCTGATTCCTGGTGGATTAAAGTTTAGAGTGTAAAGCAGGGGTGTCCAAACTATGGTTGGCCCGCGGCCCATTTTTAATTGGCCCGCAGCTAAAAGTATAATGGAATATGGCCCAGACAGAAACTTGCGCTTGAATGTTTTGTACTTCTTAGTTCTAACACAGAAACACAGTTTTGACTTGTCAGCTAACTTAAAACATCACGTGTCAGATAAAGCTTGTGCTTTAGATCTTTATTAGATTGCATGTGATGAGAGCAGAGATGTGACAGACATCGCACAGCTGTTCATTGTTTTTGCGGGGAGTTGACGATATCTTTAGCATTACGGAAGAGCTGCTTGATCTTAGGAGTCTAAAGGGCACAACATAGTTCGAGCACGAGGACTTTACCACAAAGAATGTCAAGCTTTCCTGTCTGATGTCGATGCTGAATACGGGGACGCACTCCACCATTCTGATGTGGACTGGCTGAGTCGCGGCTCCGTGCTGCAGCGGTTTTATTCCCTGAGATCAGAAATCAATCTGTTTTTAAAGGGAAGGACCGACCTCTTCATGAGCTGAGTGAGCCTCCATGTTTGGCAGACCTGGTTAGTTGATCTTACTGGTCATCTCAACACTGAACAAGAGCCTACTGCGTACATGAAAGCATTCTGTGTGAAGCTCCGTCTCTTTGAGACACAACTACACAACTTCAATGTTGCGCACTTCCCCACGGTGTCCGAAATCAAATGTGCTTTTCCAAAGGCCAAGCTTTCTGATAACAAGGGGAAATATGTGTCTGTGATCATGTCTCTCATCTCATGTCACGTCTCATGACAGAATTCAGTCAGCACTTCCAAGATGTTTCTATCATTGAGAAAGAAATCGAACTGTTCTCAACTCCCTTCCTGATGAATGCAGAATGAGTTTAAGAGAGTCTGCAACTAGAACTTATATATAATAATTATATACGATAATTCCCGAAGATTCAACATCAGCTTCTCTCCCTCCCCGACTTCTACCGGAGCTTGGAAAGGTTTCCTCTGATGAGACGCCATGCACAAATAATGATGAGTCTGTTCGGCTCAACATATGTGAGCAAACATGTTCTGTGAACTCTGAACAAAAGCAGATTGAGAACCACAATGAGCGACAGCATCTCTGTGATGTCCTTCGTATCTCAAACACCAAACTTACTCCTGACCTGCAGCATCCTTCAGTCCACAGCATCA
Source organism: Cottoperca gobio (assembly GCF_900634415.1). Lineage (NCBI taxonomy): Eukaryota > Metazoa > Chordata > Actinopteri > Perciformes > Bovichtidae > Cottoperca > Cottoperca gobio. The sequence continues at coordinate 17,317,150 of NC_041376.1, read as the reverse complement.
CTGCTCCCACTGAGTGCAACGCTGTTCCCATTATAGGAGAGTTAAAACATATATTACACAGTATTCATGATAATAAGATACATCTTTCAATAAATTCAGTTAATTAAAGTTGATAACATTTTCTGACTAACGTTAGTTGATGTGTTAACAAGCCCAATAACTTATTTGCTTAACAAGCTTGAGATATAACCATCTCACCCCCCCCTCACAAGTATGAGTGGCCCAGCCCTTCGTATATTTTTCTGTATGTGGCCCTCAGTGAAAACGGTTTGGACACCCCTGGTGTAAAGCTAAGGAGTTCATTTAAATACACCATATCACTTTTAAATGTCCATTTAGAAATCTCAAAGAAGAGACTTTCTCAGATGCTCTCATTCTTACCGCTCTACCGAGGGGTTCATAAGTCTTGTTTCATTTGTAATGTCATATTTTCTTCTTTGATTTTCTTTTAATATCTCTAGTTTTGAATTAGTGTTGTCTGATTTTATTTGTTTTAGATTTTGATCGCCACCATCACACACTTGCTGCCTACTACCGAGTCTTCTCCTCATGAACTGGATAAAAGGGTAACATATACACACACACATGGTTTTTCACATTTTCTCACTATGTTACTAATTTTGCTTAGAAAATAACTGTGTGTGTGTGTTGTGTGTGTGTGTGTGTGTGTGTGGGCAGCTGGTAGTGTCCCTCCTGTTGTGTCTGTTGGACTGGGTGATGGCTCTGCCTCCAAAGACTCTTCTTCAACCCGTTCAAACACAAAGCCCTCCGGAGAAAGACCAGCCGACCAAGACTCTGCTCAGCTGTATTTATAAGGTATGTGTGTGTTTGTTTCACCATGACACACTAACACTATCACTTTCGTTGACATGAACAATGTTCATTCAGCAGTGGCTGGTCATCGCAAAACACTTTTGGGAAAAATCATATATGAAAATCTAAATTATGACAAACACATTTGTCGTCTTACCTGTAGTGCTATGTATAAATCTAGATGTCTGCCTCGTCTACATTATAATGGAACGAGATGGCACTCGGCTTGTGGTGCTCAAAACGGCTAAAGAATATGTCTGAAAAACTCAACAGCAATGTTACTCAAGATAATCCACAGACCTCATTGTGAACACTTTCCTGGAGGAACTTCTTTATTTTTATCGAACTACACCCGCCAACGGTAGCCCCACACAGAAGTAAGCTAACAGATGCTAGCTCACCTAGCACCACCGAGCTAGCTAACGCTACAGCTCAGGAGGACACGTTAATATTTACATGTCGTGCTGTCATGAGCCGATATGTCCGACACTCTGTAACTCGCACCAAAACAATCTAGATAAATAGCACTACAGGGAAGAGGTTTATTTTTGATTTTGGGGTGAACTCTCTCTAGCAACGTGTAATACCTGCTCCAAGGAAATAGGTGGCAGCATTTACAGTCATCAGTTATTTGAAGAAGAAAAAAAGCACCGGGATTCACAGCGACTGGTGGAGCTCTGGGTCTAACTAAAGTAGCGGCAGCAATAGAAAGTTTGTTGATCCGGCGGGGAGTCGGGGCCGTTCCCCTCCCCCTGGATAAGAGCGCTGGTGTAAGCTCTGCCTGTATTCGAGCTAACTGGTACCTGAAGCTGCGCCCGTAAAACTGAACATTGGTCTTTTCTGTTTAAATTGTCCAGGTATTACACGGCTGTGTGTATGGAGCCCAGTCTTTCAACAGTCCCAAGTATTACCCACTGCACCTGTCCGACCTGTTGAGTCCAGACTACGACCCGTTCCTGCCGTTAGAGAGCCTCCGAGAACCAGAACCACTGCACAGCCCGGACTCTGAGCGCTCCAGCAAACTACAGCCGGTCACTGAAGGTATTTCATCGGACACCGGGTGCTCACTACATAACGTTCACATAACGTCCTCTGGTATCTTTACTGATATTCCAGAGATTGATGTGAATATGTATTTTGCTATGCACATGGTCAGAAATATTACTGACGTACAAGCCCGCACGCAGTACATTTTTATATCCAGCCTCTAATTCTTCTTTGCATGTAAAGTGATGCACTGACACACGATGACCCAGATCCATCCAGTGTGTGTGTGTGTGTGTGTGTGTGTGTGTGTGTGTGTGTGTGTGTGTGTGTGTGTGTGTGTGTGTGTGTGTGTGTGTGTGTGTGTGTGTGCGCGCGCCTGTCTGCCTCCGTGTGAGAGTGTGTATTGTCCCCTGCTGTGGGCCCCCAGGACACAGTGTCTTGTCTAATAACCGGTGCACCATGATGGACCATGCTTCTCCTCTCTTCTTTACTCTCTTTATTTGTCTTCACCGCTTCATTTCCTTTCTTCTGTTATTCTTTTGACATTATTCTCTGCTAATATTCTTTTAATTTCTGTTATATTTGTATATTTCTTCTTTGTTCATTTATCCTTTCACATTTCCTTTTTTCTTTTCTTTCTGTTCTTCATCCTGAGCTCTCCTGATGTTCAGGGAGTTGTTGAGAATGTCTGGTCAATACATATCTGTACTCTACACACAGCCCAGTCAATAACTGTGTGTGAGTGTGTCACAGTGTGTGTGTAACGATGTTGATTAGCCAGGATCTGCTGGCAGCACAGTGTGTGATGGCATTGGCTTCTGCTCAGCATGGGGCAAACTATGTACAAGCTCAATGTGTGTTTGTTTGGACCTCTTCTTAGTTTTCTCTGTAATTCCTGAACTTTTGTTGTAACTTGGAATCTTGATATGAAGTCAGAGTAAAGGCCTTTACGCACCCAAGTCGATAAATTTTTTCAAACCATTGTTTTTGTCATGAATACTTCCACACAGAAGAAGGCTTTTTACAAGGCAGATGAGCAGATGAGCATTATGCATTTTCTTGTCATTTATTCGCCCTGCCCGGTGTGTAAAGGCCTTAACTGTTACACCTTTTAGCACACTAAACAATAACATCTTTTAACATCTGGAATCCTAAATGTTCTGAACTAAATGTCCTCTGTGTGTGTTTCCTTCTCTCACTGCAGTTCGTAGCCGTATTCAGCAGGGTCTGATTTCCATCGCAGCCAGAACAGTTATCACACACTTTGTCAACCATCTAGGACATTATCCAATGTCTGGAGGGCCTGCTACTCTGTCCAGTCAGGTACTGTTACTGTGTGTTTGGTCGTGATAATGCCAGTATGATGTACTGTACAGAGTGCTGCAGGGAAGACTTTTGTGGGCCTCACCCTGGTTCCCTCGACAAAAAGCCAATGGGAACAGCACTTATATGGTCGCACAAATTCAAAGTCACCACCACTCAGTAGATGAGTTTCCCTGTGTTCGGAGAATCACATTAAATGTTCCCGACGACCTTTGGGTTTCATTTAGCCACTTTTTTAAGACGCGTAAAAACTTTGATTGTCACAGGTGGGGTAATTTACTGACGGATTTTCTGACGTAGAAGAAAACATTACAATCACTTAAGCTCGTGTTAACCACAGACCTTGATTCAGGCCTCTAACCAAAAACACATTTAAAGAAACCGTTGACTTTGAGCTCATTCCTGCAGCACTCCATGTGGTGATGATAACTCGTTCGTCCTAATGGGGAATACACATCTTAAACCGTTTCAATACTTTTATTTAGATCTTAGAATCTTTGCTCCAGCAACACTATGGCCCTTTCTTTGTAGGTGTGTGAAAACCAAGACAACCCGTTCTGTGAGAGTGCAGATCTTGGACCGGAGCTTTTCCATTCACCAAACCTCCAGTTTCTGGTTCTGAACGACTCCACACTGCTCTCCGTGTATCAGGTAACCTCAGTTGAAAGAAAGTTGCTTTTACAAAATCCAATACTTTGTTTGTTTCTAAAGTAAAACCCGTGGCACACTACATAGTGTTAGACCAGTTTATAACTGACTGATGATGACCAACTGGTCTCAAACCTAAAGGGAACTAGTTTGTCAATATATACACCATGGTAGTTAATGTATTATAATGTTTTAGCAGCTTTATGGATAGAAATGTAAGTTAACATGACATTAGAATGACATAGCTGTACTTTAAGCTTCATTACTTACTTTCCTAAATGACGCAGCAACTGCACGTCTACAACTGGTTCAAAATGTAACGTAAGCTTCTGACGAACACGAGACACAGAACATGAACACTCAGCACCAGTTCTGCATGAATTACTTTGGCCTCTCGTTCATTTTAGAATTCTGTTAGAAAATGCCGTACTTAAAGTAAGTTTGGCTCCGTTATACATATCTTATCTTTTATCTCCTTATTCTAAAGAGCCCTTTGTAGGCATTTTTATAACTTATGTTATAACCAATGGTTTTACATTCCTGTTGTATTTCATGGTATTGTATTTTATGTGCACCTGTAACTCTGGTTTTAAAGGTGCTATAAAAATAAAGCTTACTTACTACTAACATGACATGTTAATAACTGTAAGCATGTTAACATGCAATGTTATCATTCAGTAGAACTCAGTTTAATAACAAACAGACAGCTTGTGATGCTTTGCTTTCTGTAACTTGAGTTAGAATATATTCATTTTAATGCTAAATTATGCTGATAAAGTTGAATTTGACTATCACTTATTGTTTTTCTAATCTAAGTTCTCGGAGAAGCTGTAGCTAAAAGAAAGCAGGTTTTTAGAAGGTTTTGCTTTGAGGCAGTTGAGATGTGGATTGTGTGAAATAAGGATTTCTTTAATATTTGGTACATTTAGTAAACATTGTCCCCGTCATCCTCTATTTCCCAGATCCGCTCAGAGTCTGGTGTACCAGGAGGCGGGATGACGGCTGGTTTGTCCTCTGCTCCCGCTTGTGTTCGTGTCATCATCCGAGATGTAGCCGGAAAACACTCCTGGGACTCTGCCGTTCTCTACGGTCCTCCACCTTGCTCCCCAAGCAGCCCGTCACACACATTTATGTCACACACACAATCACCTCACAGTGCTAATCTTCATTTACGCACTCCACCAGGAGGTCCACCTAAAAAGATGGGAGTGAAGAGAGAAGAGAGCGAAGAGGAGGGGCTGCAGGAGAGCGAGGCAGAGAGGGGGGGGAGAGGGACGGAGGGTGAAAGACAGGAGTTTCAGGGAGAGGGGGAGGAGGAAGAAGAGGAGAGGATAGTCACCGAGGAGGGGATGGGAGGAGAAGAGGAGGAGGAGGAGGAGGAGGAGCAGCAGCAGCAGCAGCAGGAGGAGGAGGAGGAGGAGGAGGAGGGGATAGAGAATAGCATGTATGGGGAGGGGGATCGAGGGGAGTCGGGCTTGGAACAGCTTCTCGCTCCGCCGTTGGCTAAACGTGTGTGTCGGGAGGCAGTGCCAGCGTGGGACTCGCTGAGGGAGGGAGACGATTCACTGGATGAAATGCTGCAGTACCTGGGGTACTCGAGTCCCGAGTGTCTACAGAGAGCAGGTATACACACACACACACACACACACACACACGGTTATTCCACCGTAAGTACAGTTTATAGAACATTAAGCACATACTGTACAAACATACATGAGTGAGTTTTTATGTGTAAATTAAAACATTATAGGTTTGAACAAAACCGTCACTGTAAGAGTGTCACGGTCCTGTGCACACAGAATACACAGTATGTCATTTGAAAAAAGTCCTGAAGCCTGAAAGAGAGCCACACCTCACAGCTGACTTTGTCTCCTGATTGGTCCCCTCAGGCATGCCGCTCAACATCCCTGCCCCTCCTCCAGCGTGTGTTTCAGAGAAGCAGGAGAACGATGTGATCAACGCCATCCTGAAGCAGAGCGCAGCTGAAAGAGAGTTTGTCCTAAATGTACGTTGTGTCCATAGTCGTATGAATAAAATAAGTATTGCCTTATTTTTTGAATCCTTAGCATGTCCTGATGACGTCGATACTCAAATACTGTTTGGCTCACAAGTGCAGCACTTGCCATAGTATAGTTTAACTAATACTGCTTTGCACTAATATTAGGTTTCAGGAAGTAAAAGATGAATCACAAGCTATTATCCAGACAAAGGTCTCGTTGTTGTGATATTTTGAAAATGATCACTTCCTGTTGTCAGTTTCATTGTTCTGATCATAATTTGATAATCGACTAATCATTTAAGTCATTTTCAGCTTCTCGAATATGGAGCTTTTCTGTTTCATATATTAACATGAATATCTTTAGGTTTTGGACTGAGGAAACAAGGCATTTAAAGACTTCCCCTTTAAGAAACTGGGATGGACATTTTGTTTTTTCATAAACCAAACAATAAATTTAATAATATAGAAAATAATCTGCCCGAATTTAATGTAACTGACATCACAAAAAAAGCAGAAACGTTTTTGCTTGAAACTGTTGAATGTTTCAGAGAGGTGAGGAGCTGAACATGAGGGCAGTGCAGCAGACTGAGCCGGAGACTGAGACGCCACAGTCGGCCTTCTACTACTGCAGACTGCTGATCAACATCCTGGGACTCAACTCCTGGGAGAAGAGGTGAGGCCACACACAGACATGCATATACTAGAATTCATTGTGTTTAAGTTGGTTTGAAGGTGCATTAATGTCTTAATAACAATAATAATATATATAACACAAACAGTCATGTTTGTTTTTTTGGCATCTTTCTCTCGACTTTGTATTTATAAGCCCTTTAAGTTTCATTACATTACAGGTCATTTATCAGACGCTCTTATCCAGAGCGACTCACAGTGAACTAAGTACAGGGACAGTCTCCCTGGAGCAACTCAGGGTTAAGTACCTTGCTCAGGGGTACAATGGTGCAGCCTGGTATTGAACTCCCGACCTTCTAGTGTTTTGTTTGGAAGGCGTACCACAAGACCACCACCCTGTGGCCATCAACCTGTGGCCATCACCCCACCACATTTCACACTGTGTTGTAAAATGCAACTGAACAGAAGCATTCGCCGCACATTTTATTTAGTTTGTGGGAAACTGGATAATGATAGTCCAACAATGGGGGGGAAGAAGCTGCGCAGCATTGGAATGTCAACTTCATTAATAAAGCTTTGTACTATTCGGTACAGCCCTGTAGGAAATATGACACTAAGTAACAACACGTTTGTTACGTCCCCAAGATGTAGCTAGGGGAAGAGGGGGACAATAACACAACAACCAATGATTGAGCGAGTCAGAGTAGGAGTGAACGTGTATAATTGTTTATTGCACAAATAAACTGGTTCCAATGAACTCTCAAAAGTAGGGGTGAGGAAGGGACCAAATGGTTGAGCCAAACAAAATAAATGAATATAACAAAACAAGGCCTGGCTACTGCTGTCCTTGCAAACATAACACAAACAAAAGCCTTTACTAAGTGATCTAATAACAAGTGGTGTAAAACACATACAGAGGTGGCAACAACCTACTAAACTGTTTCTAACAAAGAAGTCTCTACGTGGATGAAAATGTACAGGGTACCCCAACTTACCTAAATCCACAACCTCACACGACACACACACGCACACATTACTACAAACATAGAACTGTATAGAATTTGCTTGGTCAAGGATGTCAGCAGTAGACCACGACACAGGCTGAAGAGAGACCATCCCAGCTCTTCCGGGTCCTCCTTTATTGAGGGCCCTTCCTCCTGATAGGCCAGCCAATCAAGTAATCGCCACCTAATTAGCTGACAGGTGAGAGAAGAGGGGGAGGAGAGAAAAAACACAGCAAGACCAACACACAACCTGCCTGGCACGTAACACTGTTGATGAAAGCTTTTATTTTTTTCATTTTAAAAAGGCCTGTGTATTTCATGCCCTTTGAATGCCCCAAACTGAGCTGGCCTTATTTTTAAGAAGTTTATCAGTATATTAGACATGCACTGTTTTGGTCTCGCAGAAGTTTTTGCCAAGCTTTGCACATAGAGGCAAGATGGGCTCCCATCCGGTAGAGGGGGGGCCCTGAGTCCTTGCTGCAGAGGACTGAGGTTTGAAACCGACCTGCGGCCCTTTGCTGCATGTCATCCCCTCTCTCCCCCTTTCTTGATCTTAAGCATAATGAAAAAAAACAAAAAACTTTTACACTTGCTGCCCAACTGTCTATACCAACCTTTTCTAAACTTAACCATCTGGCGAGAGTTTCTCAATTCGAGTGTTACCATCTAGACCAGTGTTTCTCAAACTTTTTCAGACCAAGGACCACTTAACCAATAAAAAAACACTCACGGACCATCTAACTCCCCAAATATCCAAAAACAATAGGCCTGCTTACCACTCCAACAATATATTACAAATGACAGCCTAATAATGAGCTTTATGTGACATATATAGTGTATATATATATATATATATATTACTATATTTATGTCTCTATATCGCTCGTTCACACATTAAATCAACAATACAAATACAACTACGGATTCTACAAGCATTTCGTTCATATGCGATTTAAACGGTGAATGCTGATAGATTTTACACATCATATGCAACGTAGACTACATTTATTACTGAGTTGATGTCCGTACAGAGCCGCAACTTACCCACAGCAAGATCGTTTGCTACTGAGAGATACGCAAAATGCAAACTGTGAGGCTTCGTCATGTGTTTCTTAAATTCATCACGTTTTCTCTCAAAAGATCCCAAAGGTTTCCCAAAGTAATCCTTGTGTTTACTCTCAAAATGTCGCTTGAGTTTGGCGGGTTTCATAGCCTCGTTCGTCAACGACTCGTAGCACAAAACACAGTGTGTCCAAATTTAATTTAGTCGCTGTGATATTTTCTCTTCACTTTAGCGCTGGACTTTCCGCGTTCAAGCCGAGTTTCACAGCTTTCAGCCGGGTGGAGGTTGGACGGCAAACCGCTCTCCTGGGACTCAGTAACGCACACAAAACCACTAGTAGCTGCTGAATCACTTGCAGGACGATGCACCTTAACGTCAGATATTTTGATTTAATTTTCTTTTAACTAACCCTGTCTACAGTGTTCTATCTATTGAATTATCAATATCTGACCATCACTGTGTGTTTTTTGATGCTAACGTACTCTTAACAAAGACCAAAAGAGAGACCGTGGTCAAAAAAAGAATACTAGATGACACAGCAGAGGAAACATTCTCTAACACCATGAGATCATTTGAGCCATGCTCAGACTGCTCCTTAAATCTCATAGGTTGAAAATCTAAACAACACCTTGTCATCTACCCTGGATATTGTTGCTCCATTAAAGGTAAAAAAGAAATCCACTGACAAAATCTCCCCATGGTTAAACAACAGCAATGTTACTCAGACTAAGAGGACTTGTAGAGCAGCTGAACGAAGATGGAGGAAAACTAAGCTCACAGTTAACTATGATATCTACAAAGAATCCATGGCTGCCTATGGTAAAGCAATGCAGCTGGTAAGAAAGGATTACTTTTACTAAGATTATCTCAGAGAATGCTGGAAATTCTAGAATACTATTCTATTAACCAGCTACTGAACACTGCCCCCACCCCTCCGCAGTCCTCTGCATCAAAGTGTGAAGAACTCGCATTGTTCCTCAATAATAAAATAACTTAAATCAGAGCGATGCAGACACAGAGAACATCTGCAAACATTATGATGTAACCATGGGAACATTCACCTGCATCACATTAACTGAGCTTCATAAAACTGTGATGGACTGTAACTCCTCCACCTCTTGTGTTGACCCGATACCTACAGCATTCTTTAAGCGGATATTCAACAGCATTTCAAGTCACGTCCTAAATATTATAAACACGTCTCTTCTAACGGGCATCTTCCCAGACGTCTTCAAAACAGCCGTTGTAAAACCCTTGCTAAAGAAACCTAACCTAGACAGTAATACACTGACCAACAACAGGCCAATATCTAACCTTCCATTCATCAGCAAAATACTAGAATAAATAGTCTCGGTCCAAATAAACTCCTTTCTTAAAGAAAACAACATCCTGGAGGAATTTCAATCAGGCTTCAGAGCATGCCACAGTACAGAAACCGCTCTGACTAAAATAATTAGTGACCTCAGACTAAACTCTGATACAAACAACGTCTCAATTCTTATCCTGCTAGACCTAAGCGCAGCATTTGACACGATCGACCATGACATCCTAATTAATCGTCTAGAAAAACTGGTTGGTCTTTTTGACTGTATATTAAACTGGTTCAGAACATATATCAAAGGGAGAAAGTATTTTGTCAGGCTTGGAGATCATGTGTCAGAGAAGCATGATGCCCACTTTGGAGTTCTACAAGGGAGCTGCCTCGGTCCATTACTGTTCTCCCTATACATGCTACCACTGGGGGACATCATTAGAGAACACAATGTGTGCTTCCATAGCTACGCGGATGACACACAGCTGTACATCTCTGCTGAACCAAATGATGCTACAGCTACTAACTCCATCACCACCTGTCTGTCAGCAATACATAAATGGATGAGCAATAACTTCTTAAAATTAAATGAGAACAAAACTGAAATCCTACTAATAGGTCCTGTAACAAAAAGAGAGATGGGGAAACTTACTTCTTTGATTAAACCTGAAGTTACAAGAGACTTCAGCTCATCCAAAACGCTGCAGCGAGGCTGCTGACTAGAACCAAGAGGAGAGACCACATCAGTCCAGTGTTAGCCGCTCTACACTGGCTTCCAGTAACTTTTAGAATTGACTTTAAGGTCCTCCTCCTTGTATACAAAGCCCTAAACGGAACCGGACCAAGTTACACTGCCAACTCTCTAATAAACTATGTGCCCCCAAGAACATTACGATCATCCACTACTGGTTTATTAAATGTTCCCAGAAACATCCAAAAGAAAATCAGGGATGCAGCCTTTTGCAATTATGCACCAAAGCTATGGAACACTTTACCTACAGACATTAGGGAGGCTGGCTCGCTCAGTATCTTCAGAAGTAAACTGAAGACATATTTCTTTACTTAAGCCTTTTAATGGTGATATTTTATATCTCTTTACTTTAGCCTTTTAATAGTGATATTTTATATCTTTTTACTTTAGCCTTTTAATGGTGATATTTTATATCTTTTTACTTTAGCCTTTTAATAGTGATATTTTATATCTCTTTACTTTAGCCTTTTAATGGTGATATTTTATATCTTTTTACTTTAGCCTTTTAATGGTGATATTTTATATATTTTTACTTTAGCCTTTTAATGGTGATATTTTATATATTTTTACTTTAGCCTTTTAATGGTGATATTTTATATATTTTTATCTTAGCCTTTTAATGGTGATATTTTATATATTTTTATCTTAGCCTTTTAATGGTGCCACTTTAAACTAATTTAGATGATTTCATAAATGTTTGCCATGCCTGGTTTAACATTGAATGTGTAAAGGTAACTGAGATGAATTTCAGAGTGTGTATTTTTGAAAAGTCTGAGATCAAATAGACTGTTTTACCACGGGAAAAAGAGGAAGTTTCTCTGATAAATGTGTATTGGAGAAAAACTGGCTTTAACCGAAGGGAGTAAACCAGTTGAAAGACCACAGGGGCCCATTGTTGATCTCATGCTTTCAAAATATGGCTCTGACAGTTTAAAACATTTACAAGAATGGTGTGATGAATGTGATTTCCCGGCAGTAGGATCGTTAAGTACGACACAGATACGGAAACTAGGCATGAACTCCAACGTTATTTTATCTACTATTTTAATTCAGCTATTTTTATACAATTTTAATTCTGCTATATTATATTATTTTAATTCTGGTATTTTATCTGCTATTTTATCTACTATTTTAATTCTGCTATTTTTATAATGGTACTTCAGACTCATTTACATCTACACTGTGATTATTGTACTGTAAATGCTCTTATTCTGTCTAATCTTGTACTAATTGTTATGTTTTTGCTTTGAAGCACTTTGGGCTGCAATTCTTGTATGAAAGGTGCTATACAAATAAAGCTTATTATTATTATTATTATTATTATTATTATTATTATTATCGATCAAATTGACCGCGCAGATCATTTATGACGTAAGATCGTAAAACGAACCCACATAGCTACGCTACATCTATGCTACACTCTAGTCCAGGGGTGCCCAAAAGTGTATTGTGGGTAGATCGCGCACCGTTAAAAAAATAAAATTATATATATATTCCCCCAATGAAACCCTGCGCCGCCTGAACCACCAGTGGTCCGCAGACCACTCTTTGAGAAACACTGATCTAGACATGACTCCTCATTCCCTTCAAAAGCAAAAATCACATTAATTCTTTTTATTTTCCACAATTGTTAGTCCAGGTTGAAAGTTTCCAGACACTACAACAAGAAGATGTAGCTCCTCACACACCGTTGCTCTTTCTGTATTTACCTTGAAAATATAGATTACTGCATGTAATTATTAACTTGCTATTAATGAGCTAACGCAACTGTATCTCATGCTGACCGCAGCCAGTGTCCTCAGCACTTTCAGTCTCCACATAGAAGAGAGCAGGACCCTATTCTGTAATCAAAACAAAAGCCTTTTATACAAACTAACAAGTCCAGGGAGCGTTCAAAATGCCCCAGCCACAGAACCTCCGCGCCTCTGATATAAAAACCAAGACTTGAGCAGTGAGGCTTGGAGTGGACTAATAATGACACGTCATTCTTTTCACTCTCAGACAAAGAGAAAAAGAGTGAAAGAGCGGGAGATAAAGAGAGAGAGAGAGACAGCAATTTGCTCTTTATTAAACTGATACTTGGTAATGGCCTCATTCTCTGCTCTCAAAGACTCCATTTACACCCTGGATTATAGGAAAAAGCATAAAGGGGACACACATGCACACAGGTGACTGTCAGTATCTTAGTGTCTGTAATGTCCCTCATGAATACCTGGAGAGATATAAGAGGACAATAACAAATGATTAGACAATCTCTTCTTTTTTCCTCATCCCTCTATCCCCCCCTCGACATCCAAGCTTCTTTAGCCTCCTTATTTTCTCCTTCTCTTTCATATTCACTCACTTTTCTTTTTGTCTCTTCATCTACATGTGCCTTATTCATCCTTTTTCTGATTTGACGCTTCTCCCACCATCTCTCTCCTCTTCAACTACTGCCTTTTATTCTACTTCCAAATGGGTTGAGTTTGATCAATAGAGTACTATACTCATTATCACACTCTCTTCCACACACACGCACACACACACACATGCGCGCAGTGTGTTAAGAAGTCTATTGTACAGGCTGAATGCAGACGGTGTACTTCCCTGGATAAAGTATAAAGAGTGATGAGTGTCCATTAGCTGGCCAGATACATTTAAATTGATACCTCGACATTGGGTATTTTAGCCCAGAGTCATGGAGAGGATGAGATGCTGTGCCATGCGAGTGTGGAAAACGTGGTGTTTAATTTGCACAAAATACTTTTTTTGATTGTGAAATGTGTCTCATTTGCTTTCAACAGGCTTTTGGTTTGTTCTAGGGGAGACAAAAATGTAGAAAAGACTTAAAGACTGTCTCGATGTAGAAAACGTTTCATTCCTGCTTAAGGCCCTGTCACACATCTCTGTATGACAGAAACGTATGCCGGCACATACGAAAATGTGTCAAGAGTCCAAAAACGTCCAACTTTTCATCGGATCAGAAAAGTGAACATATACAGATACGCATGTCTAACCTATTGATAGCGCATCACTTACTTATACAGAATGTCTATCAGACAAATACCCAACGAATGCATAAGATATACAAAAATATGGCGCATAAAAATATCGGCAATACGCTGGTGTACGTAGATATAAGGTAAGGTATAAGTAGTGTTCGTTAAGAGCAGGTGGTGTTACGCTGGGGCGAGTTGATATAAGGTAAGGTATAAGTAGTGTTCGTTAAGAGCTCACTGTGTTACGCTGGGGTGCGTTGTTGAACGCTGATGTTTTGAGCATGTTCAGAATTACCGGACGTACCCGACGTGTGCTTCATAAGATATGCAGACGTTACGTTAGACATACGTGAATACGGAATACGTAGGTGAATACTTACCTACGTGAATACAGTACGTGACTACGTTAGAGGTACGTTAGATATAGGCTACGTCGGCTGACGGTGAATCCTACAGCCAATTTATTGATAACGAGTGGATAACCTATTCCTACCCTATGTTAAGATTATGCCTGACAACGGAGTAACTTATTAAACGTGTTTCTACAGTACAGCTAGCGTTCAGCATGTTAGCCGTTCTCCAGCATCAGCATGACGTGAACCAGATGGCACTTTTCCAGCTCCGTTGGCCAGACGCTCTGATACGTTTTAAATAGATAAGTGATACGCTATCATATGTTTAACATACGTATAATAATTTGTTATGTATTAATATATATATAATATATATATGTATATTGTATTTTATATTTTATTTATATATATATATATATATATATATACGTGTGTGTGTGTGTGTGTGTGTATATATATATATATATATATATATATATATATATATATATATATATATATATTCGTTTCAAAAACAACATTTTTGACTGCTTGACGCATACAAAGAGAGGCCTGCACTGATGAGTTATATTCATTAAAGGAAAGGGAAAAAAAGCCTTACTCATTTATTGCAATGAATAACTTTTCAAATAGAACATTTTGTTTGAGGATTTTTTTAGTTTTTGTTTGGGGAGATGACGACATATGATGGTGGTAGAGGCCGGTTTGGACAACTAACCTGTGCATGTATCTGTGTCTTACAGGAGTAACTTTCATTTGTTGAGGAAGAATGAGAAGTTACTGAGAGAGCTGAAGAACCTGGACTCACGGCAGTGGTGAGGAAACATCACGATTACTGCATTCCCTGCTGCCTCCCTCTTCATTCTGCTTTTATTTAGCTGCTGGTTTCAATTCTCTCTACTTTTCTGCAATTCCTTCTTTTATTCCCTCTCTCTGTCTCTTTGTCCTAAAGTGTTGTGACATTAAATGTTTTTTAAATATTGATCAATCTATTCCCCCCTCTGCTTCTGATAAGCTGATAAGTTTTCTGTATATGTCGTGTCCGTCATTATCGGTTTCTTTCATTCTCTTCTAGCCGCGAGACTCATAAAATAGCAGTGTTTTATGTGGCAGAGGGCCAAGAGGACAAACATTCTATACTCACCAACACAGCAGGCAGTCAGGCGTATGAGGACTTTGTGTCTGGACTGGGCTGGGAGGTAAGAGCACAGTCATTCACATACATGTTCAGTTTCCCTTCTTCATTTATTCAAACTGCACCTTCACCTTTACTCATTTCCTGCATGAAATTTAGGACCACATTTAATTATCTGTTCTGCATCTAATGATTATGATGATGATACAACTGAACAGCTTTAGGATTGCTAAGAAAACAGTTTTGTAGAAACATTGATATAGATTAAAATACAATCCATGGCGATTTATTTTTTGTGTATCAACATAAAGAACTGTGTAAAGGAGTTCTCCTGACACAGGGAGCTGGCAAAATAACTAAGAATTGTAGAAACAGACTCAACACAAAATGTCCTCAAAGCAGTTCTAACTGAATGGTGAAACCACGTTTATTTTTATTTTTTTTTAGTACAATATTTTGTCTTCATTTGCTGGATAAAGAGTTTGACACGAATGTTTATTCATTCAAGGCTTTAAGGACAAGGCTATACAGTTCATATTGTTTTATGGATCCTACATCATGGTGTGTGTGTTTGTCCCTAAGGTGGACCTCACTACTCACTGTGGCTTCATGGGAGGTCTTCAGAGGAATCGCAGCACAGGCCAGACTACGCCTTACTACGCCACCTCCACTACTGAGGTCATCTACCACGTCTCCACCCGCATGCCCCATGACCAGGACCACAACCTCACCAAGAAGGTAACACACACTGGTGGTGAACTTTCTTCCTGCGGTTTTTACAAGATCACAGTAGTTTCCACTGTTTACGCTCTCCTGTCCAGCTAATATAATGCCCACCTTATTCCCTGTTTGTTGCAGAGTGAATTCACTGTGATGTTTCAAAAATGTCTGATTTGCTTGACCGTTGGATGGAAACGTATCTTCTTTGTGTCACTCTGTCTCTCCCATCATCTGCGGTGTGGCCCTCTCTCAAAATGCACACGAGTGTCTCTGTGTAGTGGGAGCGACGGGGTAATTAGTTAAAACAAATCCTCTACACTCTTCTAGCACCTTTCATACAAGAATTGCAGCCCAAAGTGCTTCACAGCAAAAACATAACAATTAGTACAAGATTAGACAGAATAAGAGCATTTACAGTACAATAATCACAGTGTAGATGTAAATGAGTCTGAAGTACCATTATAAAAATAGCAGAATTAAAATAGCAGATAAAATAGCAGAATTAAAATTGTATAAAAATAGCTGAATTAAAATGGCACAATTAAAATAGTATAAAATAACATTGGAATTCATGCCTAGTTTCCCTATCTGTGCCGTACTTAACGACCCTACTGCCGGGAAATCACATTCATCACACCATTCTTGTAGTCTTGCCTAGTTTTTAAGTGTTAAGTGGGCTTTCGACTTCTCTAGTCGATACTTTACTTCCCTTTGTCCCCGTTGTACAAAGTAAGTTAAAACACAATCGTCACTGTGAGTCCCAGATTTCGTTTATGGTAAAATCCAGATAAAACCGTTATTAAACACGCTGGTTTAACCTTTTCAGTCTAAGGCAATATCTGACTACTAGTCTTCTCTGCTGTGACTCGTATGTTTCTGTCAGCTATCCCTTAGGCTAAAGGAGTTCAATATTTGACTACTCGTCTTCTCTGCTGTGACTCGTATGAAATACCTCTGTCAAATATCTCTTAGGTCAAAGGACTTCAGTATTTAACTACTCCTTTGCTCTGCTGTGAGAAGTATGAAATATCTCTGTCAAATATCCACCCTTGTTTCCCCTTCTCCTTTCCTTACTTTAAATGATGAGAAAACCATTTCTTCACTTGATTTTTCATCAACGCCATGCAGGTCCATCAAGAAGCAAACAACACAAAACCCACAAACGCGTTATGGTAAATAGGGTACATATATATACATATACATATATACATATATGATTTCTCGTTTCTTTCTCAGTTACCTTTACACATTCAATGTTAAACCAGGCATGGTAAAAATGTATGAAATCATTTAAATTATTTTAAAGTGGCACCATTAAAAGGCTAAAGTAAAAATATATAAAATATCACCATTAAAAGGCTAAAGTAAAAATATATAAAATATCACCATTAAAAGGCTAAAGTAAAAATATATAAAATATCACCATTAAAAGGCTAAAGTAAAGAGAGATGTTTTTAGTTTACTTCTGAAGATATTGAGCGAGCCAGCCTCCCTAATGTCTGTAGGTAAAGTGTTCCATAGCTTTGGTGCATAATTGCAAAAGGCTGCATCCCTGATTTTCTTTTGGATGTTTCTGGGAACATTTAAAAATCCAGTAGTGGATGATCGTAATGTTCTTGGGGGCACATAGTTGATTAAAGAGTTGGCAGTGTACCGGTTCCGTTTAGGGCTTTGTATACAAGGAGGAGGACCTTAAAGTCAATTCTAAAAGTTACTGGAAGCCAGTGTAGGGTGGCTAACTGATGTGGTCTCTCCTCTTGGTTCTAGTCAGCAGCCTCGCTGCAGCGTTTTGGATGAGCTGAAGTCTCTCCGTTGTTGTTTTTGGGAGGCCGGTAAAGAGTGCATTACAGTAATCGAGTCGGCTTGAGATGAAAGCATGGATTAGTTTTTCAGCATCCTTTTGATTTATAAATTGTCTGATTTGAGCTATATTTCTAAGGTGGAAGAATTATGTTTTTGTCACCTTGTTTATGTGGGATTTAAAGCTTAGATCTGAGTCTTTGATAACACCAAGACTTGTAACTTCAGGTTTAATCAAAGGATTAAGTTTCCCCATGTTATTCATCATCATCTCTCTTTTTGTTACAGGACCTATTAGTAGGATTTCAGTTTTGTTCTTATTTAATTTTAAGAAGTTATTGCTTATCCATTTAGTTATTGCTGACAGACAGGTGGTGATGGAGTTAACAGCTGTAGTATCATTTGGTTCAGCAGAGATGTACAGTTGTGTGTCATCCGCATAGCTATGGAAGCACACATTGTGTTCTCTAATGATGTCCCCCAGTGGTAGCATGTATAGGGAGAACAGTAATGGACCGAGGCAGCTCCCTTGTTGAACTCCAAAGTGGGCATCATGCTTCTCTGACACATGATCTCCAAGCCTTACAAAATACTTTCTCCCTTTGATATATGTTCTGAACCAGTTTAATACACAGTCAGAAAGACCAACCAGTTTTTCTAGACGATTAATTAGGATGTCATGGTCGATCGTGTCAAATGCTGCGCTTAGGTCTAGCAGGATAAGAATTGAGACCTTGTTTATATCAGAGTTTAGTCTGAGGTCACTAATTATTTTAGTCAGAGCGGTTTCTGTACTGTGGCATGCTCTGAAGCCTGATTGAAATTCCTCCAGGATGTTGTTTTCTTTAAGAAAGGAGTTTATTTGAACCGAGACTATTTATTCTAGTATTTTGCTGATGAATGGAAGGTTAGATATTGGCCTGTTGTTGGTCAGTGTATTACTGTCTAGGTTAGGTTTCTTTAGCAAGGGTTTTACAACGGCTGTTTTGAAGACGTCTGGGAAGATGCCCGTTAGAAGAGACGTGTTTATAATATTTAGGACGTGACTTGAAATGCTGTTGAATATCCGCTTAAAGAATGCTGTAGGTATCGGGTCAACACAAGAGGTGGAGGAGTGACATTCCATCACAGTTTTATGAAGCTCAGTTAATGTGATGCAGGTGAATGTTCCCATGGTTACATCACAATGTTTGCAGATGTTCTCTGTGTCTGCATCATAAGTGATGCTGGCTCTGATTTAAGTTATTTTATTATTGAGGAACAATGCGAGTTCTTCACACTTTGATGCAGAGGACTGCGGAGGGGTGGGGGCAGTGTTCAGTAGCTGGTTAATAGAATAGTATTCTAGAATTTCCAGCATTCTCTGTGATAATCTTAGAAATGTAATCCTTTCTTACCAGCTGCATTGCTTTACCATAGGCAGCCATGGATTCTTTGTAGATATCATAGTTAACTGTGAGCTTAGTTTTCCTCCATCTTCGTTCAGCTGCTCTACAAGTCCTCTTAGTCTGAGTAACATTGCTGTTGTTTAACCATGGGGAGATTTTGTCAGTGGATTTCTTTTTGACCTTTAATGGAGCAACAATATCCAGGGTAGATGACAAGGTGTTGTTTAAATTTTCAACCATGAGATTTAAGGAGCAGTCTGAGCATGGCTCAAATGATCTCATGGTGTTAGAGAATGTTTCCTCTGCTGTGTCATCTAGTATTCTTTTTTTGACCACGGTCTCTCTTTTGGTCTTTGTTAAGAGTACGTTAGCATCAAAAAGCACACAGTGATGGTCAGATATTGATAATTCGATTACTGAGCCTTATCGATGTCCAGCCTTGTCGTTATCCCTAAGTCTAGCGTGTTACCATGCTGATGAGTGGGTTCACTGATATTTTGTTTTAGATCATAGCTGTCTAGTAACTTTTAAAGTTCAATAGTCTTGGGATCATTCTTCTTATTTACGTGAATATTTAGGTCTCCATGCAGGATTATTCTTTCACATTTAGTGATGCTGAGTGAAATCAGCTCTGAGAATTCCTCTAGAAATAGTGCTGAATATTTTGGTGGCCTGTACAATGTGATGATGAGCAAAGATAATTCTGCTTTGAGCTCAATAGCAAGATATTCAAATGATGTAAATTCACCCAGGTCAATTACATACAAGCGACGCTGATAAGATAGCGGGAATCCCTCCACCTTTCCTATTTTGCCTGACTGCCTGATAGTATTTACAGTTTGGAGGACACGTCTCAGTCAGTGTTGCCACACCAGTAATGTTGTTTAACCAGGTCTCAACTAGAAACATACAGTGCAAGTTCTTTTGAACTATCATATCATTAATCAAAAAAGATTTGGTAGCCAGTGATCTGACATTCAGAAGAGACACTTTCAGATGCAGGGAGTCTGTGACAGGAGTCAAAGCCGGTCCTGGCTGTTAACTGATATATCTAAGGTAACCAGACGCAGTGCGTGCTGAGTGCTGATCATTTACTCTGGTAGTAGTCAAGACAGGAACGGCATGACCAGTTTGGGGGAGGTGATGTCCTTGAGTGTCCATGAGCGGGCCTTTGGCATAAGCCGAGGGGGAGGTGCGGGGGACGTCTGGGAGGGGGGAGAAGAATGTGAGATGATGGTGGGGTATGATGGTTTTGAGCGGGGGGTTATTTGAGGTGTCAGTTTAAGACCACCTCACACCAATTAGTTCATCCTGTCGCTAAAAAGGAGGAAGGGAGAGGAAGATCAAGGGGAGGGGAGGGGGCAGAGTGTCTCAATGCTACTCCACAAAAATTCAACTTCATCCATGTCTGGCGGTGGAGTTGAGGGACTGGGGTCCTTGGTGTGCAGGCTTGATGTGGCTGGTACTGCAGCAAGGTCACTCGCTCCAGTGGTTTGGACGTCATCATGGTGGTTATCTGGTGGTGTGGAGGATGGTGTCTCCTTGCATTTAGCCAAAGTTGGGTGGCTAATGGCGTGATCCATATTTGAAGAAAACAGTTTTTCTCCAGATCTGTGGAGAGAAAGTCCATTTCTTCCAAAAAGGCCTCTACGCTGCCAGAACAGATTGAAGTTGTCAATAAAGTTCACTTTGTGCAGGGGACAGGCAATTGATAGCCAACTGCTGAGCCCCAAAATTCTGCTAAAACGATTCACTCCTGACCTGGCTGATGGGATGGGACCACTGATGTTTCAATGTCTTTAGAGCCTACAACTTTTAGCAGTTCAGTAAAGTCACGTTTTAGTATTTCCATTTCTCCCCTTGAGATATCTTTATTCCCCGCATGAATAATGATCTTGTTCACATATTTGTGGGTAGACAGCATTTCTGGAAGTTTTTCTGTTATGTCACAGATCATTTCATCAGGGAAGCAGTATGTTTTGGTATCTTTCTTACCGTTAATGTTAATGTCTGATACAGTAGAGTCGCCGATAATTAGCGTTGCTGGCTCAGTGATCTGTGGTCCTCTGTTCGGCGCACATCCTCGATCCGCTGTTTGCTCAGTGATCCGCTGATCGTCCTCCGTCTGTTTCTGCGGTCCTCTGCGTCTCGTTCTGCCCGAACGGCACGGGACTGACAGGCGAGCTGGGTCCTCCAGCGGCAATCCAGACTCGGTTTATAGAGGTAGGAATCTGTTTTCCAGCTCGAGAGACATCAGTGGCGGCGGGGCATTCCTTGCCGTGTTCACTGCTACAATCCACGGTTGCGTAGCGGGGATTGATGTGAGCCGTTGCTGGCATGATGGCAGCGGGGGCCAGTCTCTTTCTGTCAAGTCGGGTTCTTCTAGTTTGTTAGGGGTGCTCCACGCTGTTCTCCGGGCAAGCTGTAGCTTCACCTTTGGGGTCCATTGTATTGTTGTATCCTTCTCTTCTAGATGAAATATCTTTGCCTGAAGTACTGCAATCTTCTGTAGATGTCCACGGCAGTCCGTGCAGGGGGGTATATCTGTGAAAATGTAATTAATATTAGCAGAAAGATGCAAGCAGAGGTAAGCAAGGGCAAGAGCTAGCAAAGAAGCATCTGCAGAAAGCAAGATATTCCACCCTTCAAATAAGATGTCATATATATCTACAGATTCACATGTCAGATGAATGTAGATTCCAAATACTTAATGTGTATGAATTTAATGCCAATAAGGCACAATAATCGGACAATTCCAGAAGATATGGAAGTGATGTGCGTCATTTATCCCACGTAGTCTTTAACGTCCCTGAAAAAAAACGTACAATATCTTTTCAACAGAATTCTCGCCATGTAGTTGATCAAATTGAATTCCATTGCGCCCTCCTCTGAAATAATCACGTCACCTTGTTACGTCCTCTTCTTGATGAACCATCTTTTAATAACCGCATAACGACAGTGGATGGAAACAAGCATTCATTTGCTTTTTTTTGTTGCTGATTTTCTCCAAACTTCGGTTAAAATGTGCGATACATTTGTATGGAAACCTGGCTTGTCTTCCTTTCCTTTGGATCACTTTTTCTTCTCCTCCTTCCCAATCTCTCTATTTTCCTGGAATGACATTGCAAATGAACATAGGTCGCTACCCACACACAGCAATCCTGTCTGTGTTTGTGCACGGTGTGGGCTCGTATCAGTGTCTAGGCAGGTTTATTGTGTGTTTGTGTGCATTTGTGAGTGTGTGTGTGTGTACACCTGTCAACCCCCAGGCATTGGGTGCTCTGCACATGGCCATAATGTCCCTTTAATCAGATCATACTTCCTGCTTCTCGGCCTATCACGTCGCTGCAGGCTCCTGATTGGATTATCAGCGCCTGGTCCGACACCATCCGTCTCCCTGATCAGCTGATGGCCCCATCAAACACGCATACTCTCATACACACACACACACATCCACTAAGGGCTTTATTCACATCGGCCCGCGACAAATAACCACACAACTATAAATTTATGTTAACGTTGGACACCGACGCACACACATGTTAGCAAGCACATGCAGGCTTACAAACGCATACACTCACAGTTTGACAAATGTGTCCACAAAGAGGTTAAAGTGACAGACATACACATGTCCATACTGGCAGGCATTTATCGTCCATCCTCCTGCCACACACACACACACACACACACACACACACACACACACACACACACACACAGTGCAGTGTGATTATAGTCCATGGCAGGGCATTTGTCCAGCTTTCTCTCTTCGCTGTGTGTTCTGCTCCCTCTCACACTACATCTGCTTGAAACACGATTAAAAGGATTAAAGCTGCATAACACCAACTGATTGTGGCATCAGAGATGACATCACTCCGATCTTCATCGTTGAAATATGTAAAAATAAATAGTGATACGGATCATAGAAGCACGTCAGACAGTCAGGCTCCACTTTTCCTTATTCAGACATTGTACAATTGTTCTTACGCCCAAAAATACAGCTTGAGGGTCATAATTCTAACCTCTCCAAATGTGATAATGGCAGGCCCTTCACTCCTCAGCATCACTGTGAGTCTCGCTGACACTTTGAGTTGCAAGCTGCGTCAGAGGGTGCCTCGAAAAGATTTATTTTTAGAAGAACTTGATAGATACATCTCTTACTCCTCACGTTTTTCAGACTTTGTTTAATATATCAATGTAATGTATCACTAGTCAAGGTTAAGTCAGGTTAATTAAACTGTAACTCAAGTTTAAAATTCATGTAGTGTTATTATGACAAGTGGGTGAAGTCATTTCTGAGCATGATGAATAACTTGTGCACACGGCCTTCATATTACTTACACTGCAGGTTTTAAAAGAGGGAATTTTGGATATGTTTTTAGGGAAACGACTATCAATCATGCAATGAATGATATATGAACAAACCTCTCTGTAGTAACCTTCGGAATATGGAGAGGAATGAAACTGGAGAGTTTGGTGTATTTAAGCTACTGAAGTGGAGTACAAGAAAAAAACTCATTTAGAGAAAACCTTTAAAGATATGTGTTGTAAAATTCCAAGACACTACAGGTGAATATGGTTAAACATTTGAACTATTAGATATCGCAATGAAACTTCCCCAGTTGATTACTTACACTAACAACATTATTTTTCTATTGGTTATATTTATTTAAAAGTTATAAGTTTTCTGACATGTTCCGTTTAAATATGCAAGTAAGGCTTTATCTAATGAGATATCTACAGACACAAAGTTAGTAAAACAAACACCTAGAAGTGTATTTTTTATGTTTTCTTTCCCAGCAGTCTGAAAGAAAGGGAACAAAGCACACAACTGATTGTAGTTTTAACAAACATTTAATTGGAAATGTGTTTGTCTCAGGGCCAAGGCCGAGAGCGGCAGACATCTGAAGGTGTGTGTGACGCAGCGGACAAGTAGAGAGACGTCTGTGTGTGTTTGTGTGTGTATTTTGGCAAGCATCAAGGTTAATGACAGAGCTGTCACAGGCCCTGACTGTCGCTCACTGATTGAATGTAAACACACACGCGCGCACACACACACACACACACACACACAAACACACAGAATGGCACAGCTCCAGACTTGATCCCATCTGTCTTCCAGCCCATACTCCATCTTTCCGGAGCTTCCCTCGGTCTTCGTGTCCACTCTCCATCTTCACACACTCACTCCATCACCCCCAGGGCCACCTATACAGCACGTAGACACGCAAAATCAAAAGCCTTGGGTTTATGATGGATACGGTCTATCTGGCTCATTGCACCAGACCGTGTGTTTGTGTGGTTGGCATTGACTTAGTTTGTGTTGTTTATGCTGCAAGAAAGAAAAATGTGAGATGTTTATTCCATTTTGATTCAGGTATTCGTTTCTCTTGTCTGTCCCTTCCTTCATACCGACCCCTCCAGCTCAGACACCTGGGTAATGACGAGGTCCACATTGTTTGGTCGGAGCATTCCAGAGACTACCGGCGAGGGATCATCCCCACTGAGTTTGGAGATGTGTTAATCATCATCTACCCCATGAAGAACCACATGTACTCCATCCATATACTCAAAAAACCAGAGGTAAAAACAGTGTTTTGCATTTGATACTGGGCTCGGTTGTCAATTATTCCTTTTCTTTGTGTTTCAGTGTTCCCTTTAACATTAGGTGAAAATGCCTGCAGGACATTTAAATTCATCATTAAAACCCAGGATGATAATTCAGGCCCCCTCTGGGCTAATCAGGAACAACTGCACACGTCATCTGCTGCAAAACTGTAATTGTTGTGTGACTCATTGGCTTTTCATGAAACTTGATACATTCTACCAATGTTTCATCTAGCGCCACCACGCTGAAATGTCTCAACACCTATTGGATGGATTTTCTCAATATTTGGCGCACACATTCGTCTCTCCTTCAGGATGAATTCAACCCTTAACTTTTCACCTAGCGCCATCATCAGGTCACAGTTTTAATGTGTCCAATACTGTGGTTTGAGATCAAATATATACAAATCTAATGAGATTTTATGTTTAAATGCAGCAGTTCCTTTTTCCTGTGCACGCCAAATCAGGACTGCAACACTAATTAACACTGCCGCTAATTAGCAAATGTTATCAAGCTAAAGCGTCAAACTAAGATGTTGATTATGGCAAACATATCTACTAAACCTTAGCATTTTAGCATCATCAGTGTGAGCACGTTAGCGTGATGACATTAATATTTAGCTCAAAGCACCGCTGTACCAGAGCGCAGCCTCACAGAGCTAGCATGGCTGTAGACTGTTGTGTGCATGAGAACGCTTCGGTGGGACTGATCATTATGTTTTTCCGTCAAAAGCCAGTTATTAGGGCCACTGTGTAATAAACAGAAGAGCAAATGTAGAGGCCAATCACTCATCCAAATGAAAGAGTTAACCGTCACATAGTAGATGACACCATGTCACACTTGTGGATTAACACGGATATTAATTGGATGAACATTTATATTGTATGGATATGAAATAAAATTGTGAACTTGCACGATGTTTTGGGCCATACTTTTATGTTTCCTAGCAGACAATACAGATATGCATCCAGCTTGACAATCCTGGAGAGAGTCTTGCTCTGAGTCTTGCTGCTCTGGTTAATGCATCAGTCTAAAACACACCGACATTAATACCACAGCACTGATAGCATAATTCTATTTCAAACGAGACCTAACACAATAAAATGCTGCTTTTTTTCTGTATGACATAGATACCACAGCACTAATAACATAACCTCATTCTGTTTCATTCATTCTACAAAGCTAAAAATATTGAATTATCATGAATCCAAAAAAACGAGTTAGATAAGATATTCTGTGTGTTGTCGTCCTGAAAGCTCTGTATTCGGTCATAGAGTGCATGGCTTGGAGACCTGGTCTACAAATAAATTGAATAAAACGGCTTGACATTATTCTCATTGGTAGATTCCACAAGCAAAGTATAGAATTAAATCTGACTTGTCAAGCTTGGTTCACTACAACCCAGTGGCTGCCAGAGATTATTCTGTTTCATAAAAACATCTTGAATTGTATGACTTTGAGAGGCTTCCATCAGGAGATTCATTATCATACTAGAAAAGTGTACTCAGAGTGCAGATCTCCTCCAGGTGCGTCTCCCTCGCCCCTCCCAAACATAGAAGAGTAAATCTCCTTCAGTTGTCCCTCCTGGCTCCCTTTTAGTCAAGATAACAAAAAAGGAGGCTTTATTAATCTCGTATCTGGTAACAAATGAATCTGCAGATGCTCCGGTTTAAAATGAATCCAAACCTTTTTCTGGATGTCAGATTTTGAGCCACTTCAAAGGCCAAAACGTGGCCTGGAACACACTAGATTGATTTGTTCTGCTTTAATGCCTGTCTCACTGCTTGTCTTTGTGTCTCTAGGTGCCATTCTTTGGTCCGCTGTTTGACGGTGCCATCGTGGACATGAACATTTTGCCCACCATGGTCCGAGCCACAGCTATCAATGCCAGTCGAGCTCTCAAATCCCTCATTCCACTTTACCAGAACTTGTATCCTTTAAAGCTCTACTCAGAATGTGTGGAAACATGATCAGAAGCCAGAGGTAGGTCTCACAAGTCTTCTTTCACTTTTGTTCACTGCCTTTGTTTCTATCTCCGTGCTAACACCTGATGTTCAGCTCTTTAAAGGTTAGTTGTTTGTAGGCTCTCCTCAGCTACTTCAACTTGTTTGAATATACCTTCCCCTTTGTGTTGGCCTTTGAAATCCTCACACATTTATGTACAAGCGAGAATGCCAGTTCTCACTCAGTTCAAGTGTTAAGAATAACAAATCAATGTCCAGTGGGGTTTGGCTTTCAGAGTATAAGTGCTAGTGTGATAGAGCTGTATTTAGTTGGTTCTGAAGTGCCATATATCAAGTGTGTATGCATCTGTGTGTGCAGGAGAGAAAGAGAGACAGGTGTGTGGGTGTGTGTGTGTGTGTGTGTGTGTGTGTGTGTCTGCTTGATCCGATGCGATGGTAGTTTGATTGGAACAAGCTCGGTGGTCAATATTTATCGATGACTCTCCTCTCTAACGCCGCTTCTAAATGAGGGGGCTCTGCTCTCGCACGCACACACACACACAGTGTGTCCACACTTATACACACTCTTCATTCTACCAAACGTGGACAGAGTATTACACCCGATGGACACAAGCTCCACAGAGGCATACACATGCAAGTGCATCCACATATAGACATGCACATTCATACGCACACACACACACACACACACACACACACACACACACACACACACACACACACACACACCATTATGAGGTCACAGTGTCCCCTGTTGAGGCGAGCTTAGTTACTGACTGATCATTGGAATTTCTTCTAATCAGCACATAAAGCAATTTGATTCCCTAAAGATACTTAAAATAAAATCTTGGCATTAGTCATTTTAATGATGTATTATAAGCTGCTGAGACTATTGTGACTTCAGAAGTTCAGCAGGTGGTAATTCCCTCCATAATGTCTATTTTATATTGCTGTGAAAACCTCCCCTTCAAAAAACTGTATTTATTAAAGTTTCTCGTCAAAAACTAAATTTTACAAGATAAAACACAACATGATAACTCATTTTTACTGAACAGAGCCTGAACGCATCATAATGTAACTCAATGGATCCTCCTAATGTTAACTCTTAGCTCTGTTATTTGGCCAAGCAGGACTGTGCTTCCCACCGGCTGCTAACGGCTAACGTTAACTCTCCTCCTGCGTAGACCGTTTACTGCGTCCTTTCAGGTTTTAACGCCGCAGCGCTCGGTTCAGTTTGCCATTTGGTAGTGGATAGCTACACACAAGTTAGCCTACATGCATACAAAATTAGATTTTTCCCAAAGGCGTCCCGGGTAAGATCTCTGCGGTAAAGACTGAGCTTTAGTACACGTTTAATATTTTTGTTGGTTTTACCTAAATGACATGTCTGTTAGCATGGTCATTATTTCCTTTGTATCTTATCATAATTCTCCTCTAGGTGTCCTGCCTCCTTCCTCTGCGCTCTCTTTGTCCTTCTTTACTTTGTCTTTCATCCCTCTGTCCCATCTCTCCTTCACTGTTCTCTGTCTGTCTTTACTCTCCAGTCCTCCTGTCCTTCATCTCTATGTTCTCTCTCCTCTCTTGTCCAACTTTCTCCCCTGTCATTTCCTCTCAACCCTCCCTGAATTTCTCCTCCCTTTCTTCTCCCTCACACTCTCCTTATATTAGAGAGTTAATATAAGTGGTGGAGGTGATGCTAGGTGGAAGGGGCACGGGGAGAAGTGGGGGGATTGAAGAAGCCATTTTGCTCTGCCAAGTCCACCCAGCGAGACAGAGACGGAGAAATTGTTCGGCTCAGTGTGGGGCTGTAGCTCGAAAACCCCCAGACCCAGTGTGTGCGTGTGCGTGTGCGTGTGCGTGTGCGTGTGCATGTGCGTGACTTCAGCAATTTTGGAGTGAGTGTGCAGCCATGACATCTTTACAATTGTGTTGCATTTTCCTACCTTTCTGTCTGTGTGTGTGTGTGTGTGTGTGTGTGTGTGCGTGTGTGCGCGTGTGTGCGTGATCACACACACTCACACATTCCTGGTGACACATGTGGCACATGCTTGTTTCGAGGTGTTGGTGTATGTCTGCGAGTGTCCTGGTGTGTATTGATTGGTAGTAGCAGCAGGTCGATGTCTCTGACAGGCTGAATTACAGTAATCAGTCATTATTGACTCTCCATCTCTCTGCGACACACACCTCTCTCCTCCTCGTCTGTCTCTCCACCTCTCCCTCCCCACTCTGCCCTCTGCTTCTGTCACTCCTCGTTTCTTTCCTTTTTCTCTCTCTTCTGTCTCACCAGTCCTCTGTCCTAACATCCCTCTACGTCTTGTCTCAAATTGTTTCTACCGCTGCCTTGTATCACTCTGTCCCGCTTATCATCATTTCTCTGCCTCCCTCTCTAATTATGTCCCTGTATTTTCTCTCTTGTCTTTCTAACTCCCTTATCTCAGTGCATCTCTTTCTACTGTATGTCTGTCATATTGTCTGTTTTTCCTCTTTTTTAGATTTCCTGACTCCCCCGTCTTCTTTACTGCTCAGTCTCATTGTCCTAAACTACGAGAAACTCTGACATCATGATGTCATAACAATCCTTAACAATTGTTGTCTAACTTATAAGAGTTGATGAATGTGTAGGACCACATTAAGATATTAAGATAAGATGAAGCAATTTCAGTAAAATGTGGGAGAAAAAGTCCTGCTTACTCTCTTAAGAGACCGTAAACCGAAAAACATAAAGGTTACCCAAAGGAAACACACATTTGAATAAGTTTCAGCACAGGGAAGCCCAACAGCTGGATGAATGTGAAACTTGGTAGAACATGTGTGAGTATGTAAAAAGTCTCCTTTCAGATTGCTTCGTGAACTGCATTGTATCTGAAACCAAATTTATCAGGTTTGTGATCTGGTGCCAAAACTCTTGAATTTAAAAGACAATGAATAACGCAATAATGGCATTAGGTACAGGAGATGCAGCCTTATTAATAAATGTAATTAGGGATGCACGTCATCTGTATCGGCCTATAAAGGCCTCAAAATAAATGAAATTTCGGCGATATACCAGGCAGGTGCTATAATTTTGCGAACGCGACACAAACCATTGACTGGTGCAACAAGTATGTCCGTAGAAATATCGACCTCTTCCTTGAGTCTGACTCATAGGATTTAAGCCTATCAGTCTTTCAGCCTCGGTCATTGGCGTTAAGAGTGGGGCTACGTTTTTGCAAAGGACTGAAGCAGTTTGTATTTAGTGCACCAAGTGCATGCGCCCTGTTTGCACATCCTCTTGTTGTTACAGGGTTGTTTGTAGCCCATAGAAAAGTGCAGCGCAGATTGAGCCTAGTTGTAAGATGTTTTTGTTTAAAAAATGTTACAATTTTAATCATTTTATTGTCACATTACTTAATTCAATTCATATATATTTGACTTTAGGCAACAGTCTGTAAAACATTTGTACTACTTCAGTGTGGGCATAATAATATGTTATTTCCACTACAGACGAGACTTGATTTTCTTTGCAATTAGGTAGAAAGAATGTGTGTTTATATCGGTATATGCAAAATCCAAGATCGTGCATCCCTAAATATAAAGTTCATCTTTTACCTTTTTTGTTGCAAAGTAAACTCAGACTGGAGATTAGCGCATATATACTGCACATGAGGATTTGATGCCCTTGTGTGCACCTCAAGTCCTGCAGTTAACTGTGTGACTGATTCCGAGGGCTGCACTGTGACAACAAGTATCCTCACAGAGGGGCTGACACAGAAGCAAATGGGGGGGGGGGGGGGAAAGATGGAAAAAGGCTGGCAGGGCGAACTGTGTCAGTGGTTAACTGGCATTCTTCTTTTCTTTCTTTTTCTGTCTATCTCTGTCTGTCTTTCTCCCTCTCCCTCCTCCCTGTCTCCTGGCCCTCAGGGCGGTCCATCTGCCTTCTCTCTCTCTCTGATCTTTCATTCACCATGACTAGAGCCATCCAGCAGAGCACACACACACACACACACACACACACACACACACACACACACACACACACACACACACACACAGTGCCAGGCTGCTGGGGCAGCTGTGTGTTAGCACAGCTCTATCTCACATATCAGCTCATTGCAGCAAGAAAAGCAATCCAAGACTCCCCAACACACACACACACACACACACACACACTGCCCCTCACTATATTCACATTGAAATGCAATACACACAAAGGTTTATAAAACTTCTCTATCCTTTGATGGTTCTTATCAGGGAAGGAGGAGGGAAATCGATTTTGTGTAAGAATTGAGATTCTTATCTTTTAAGATTCTGAATCAATCCACAACTTTAAAAATAGATTTTTCTTCTACAAAAGTACATATAGATATATATATATATATATATATATATATATATATATATATATATATCTATATATTGGTAATCCTACACACCAAGTCAGAGTTGTGTCACACCCCTCACTCGTGCACACAGCAGTAACGTGGAGAAAGACGGGCTCCTCCTGAATCAGTCCGTCTCAACTGGTAGATTAAGGCCCAGACACACCAAACGGACAGCAAAGAACTAGTGTCGACAGAGAAGACTGTTGGGTCTGCTCACGTTGCCTGCGTCTTGGCCAAAAAGTTGCATTTGGACACACCGCAAAGCCCAACGGGTTGTACGTTCTGCGCCTGCGCAAACTAGAAGACCTATGACTGTAAATATAGAAGCCGTTGTTAAGAAACGCACATTAAAACAAAGCATGCCGACTATTTCCACACCACTCACGCTGAGCACTTCATTCAAGGTGGCCATGTTGTGAAAATATCCGTGTGTATATGAGATGAAGATGAAAAATTAAAAGTCTCTATTGTCCTCTCCACTTTAGTCGGTTTTTTTACTCCCTTCCGTTTTTCTTCTCGTGCACTGATTCGCTCGAACTGAACAGCCAATCAGAGTGATTTATATGGTCCAAACTGGTATTTTGTATTTTTCAACATATCTCAAAAATAATGCTTGACACAACTTTGAACTGGTGTGTAGGATCACTGTCAGCAGTAGCAACATCAATACATAAATCTATTCACCAGTTTGTGACCTCTGTGGACTGGTCACCACTTTGTGTGTGTGTGCGTGTGTGTGTGTGTGTGATTTGCATGTGATAGGTTGGTATTGGTGTGTGAGGGGGGTACATGTTAGTTGGTGTTTAGTGTACGAATGTGTGTGAAAGAGCAAGCTGTGGCCGTCCTCCATCTGCTCCTGGGTGATTGTGGTTCTGGGGAACAATGTTGGAGAGACACTAAGCTGCTACACACACACACACACACACACACACACACACACACACACACACACACATGCGTGCAAGTTCCAGCAAGTGTGTGTTTGTGTGCATGAATTTTCAAACGTATATCACTCCATTTACACTTGTAATTCATGGTGTTTATGTTGCATGTGTATATATTTCACTCTCTGGATTAGAGCTATTGTGTGTGTGTGATAGTGATGCTGTGTGTGCGTGCGTGCGCGGACATCCCCTCTAGTAGTTGATTGGCAGAGATGGCTGCACTGAGGCAGGGGTCAGCATATGGCTCAGTGTGATAGTGATGCTGTGTGTGTGTGTTGTGCTGTGTGTGTCACTGCCTTTCCCTCTTTTTCACACTCTGTTCCCAGTGAAATGATAGCAGCTCTGGGCATGTAGCGCTATTATCCCCCATATCCACACTCACACACACACACTCGCACCGAGAGCAGCCAAACGCCTAGCGGCCTGCCTGGCCTCTCTCTGCCAGCTCCCACAATAGAGCCCATTGTCCCATTAAGGCTACAATCTGCCGTGTGTGACAAGGAGTGTGTGTGTGTTCCTCACCATGTTAGAAAGGTGAGGGCAAAACCTTACAAATTGAAGACATTTTGTTATTGCTGATGCTAAAATAGGGTCATGTTATCCTTAACCTCCCCTGAGCTCCACTCCACCTGTCAGCCTTGGAAGGAGCGGTGCGTTTGACATGAGAGAAAGCTGCACCGCTGCCTTTCTGTGGGGTGCGTCCTGCTGCATTTGACAAATCGGAGAGATATTTTGCTGATGCAGGTGCATTGAACTCTAGATTCAATGATTAATTGATCAACAGAAAGAAATCGGCAACTATTTTGATAATCATTAAAATAATTGTTTATGTAAAAATGCCAGACTATTGTGTTTTGGCCTTAAATATCTCTTTGAGAAACTGGGATGGACATTGGCAGATTAATTGATAATAAAAAAGTATTATTATTTTTGCAGCCCCATTTAAAATGGAAGATATTTCAACTGTTTTTTCTTTTTTTTTTCTTTATTAGAATAATGTAGAAACATAAATTCACATAAGAATTGTCAGCATACTGCATATTTTTGATTTGAGGAATAAAGCCTCTGCATATTGTAAAAATCAGATGAATAAAAATACATTTTATCCATCTGTTCTTTATTAAAAACACAGCGTTGTATGAGCATATTGCGGCGAATTGACAGCAAATCAACACCTCACGTTGAGTGGTATTTGACGCTTTAAGAGACAATTAGGATTAGGTTAAGGGTCTGTGTATTAGTGGGGGTAAGGAAATGATTGTGTGCAGAGGGGGAGGTGATTGTGGTTAATTGTTTCCCGTCGGGCAGATAGAGGAAATGAAAAGAAAAGGGTGAGGAGGAGGGGTCACAGCTAATCTCTCCCACTCCTCCCTTGGGGAGGTGTGTGTGTGTGTGCGTGCGCGTACGTGTTAAATGCTTTCCGGATCTCAGTCTGTTTCACAAGCACATATTAGCACTGCGGTGTGTGATACTTTGTAACATCTGCATCATTTCATAATACTGCTGTTAGTCTGCTATTATGTGGATTTATGTTTGAATTATTGATCACTCACCCAGGGAACATTTTAAAAACATTTGAATGTAATATCTGTGTTATAGATTTATGTCAGCAGAAACGTAACGGTTTGCCTTCAAATATTCAGTACAAACTAAACCGACACGATCTCTCAGCTCTTTAGTTTGGAGACAAAAATAAAATTAACTACAAATCTAAAGTGCATATTTAAACATTTGCCAAATAGAATTATTTTTTTACCTTGAATCTTCTTTTAACCTCCATGATATTTATTTATTATTATTTTTGTACACTTTGA
>NC_041376.1:17273555-17278555 GCF_900634415.1 Cottoperca gobio | reverse complement strand
CTGGGGACATGTCCCTTTCCTTCCTTTAATACTATGAACATGGGAGCTTCAGTATATTTTGAGTCAATTTAATATACACCATCCTGCTGCCGTAAATATTCTTTTCAAGCACCAAATGTGTATTAATTCGCAGCTGAAAATAATCCCCAACAAATGCACTAATTATTCCCCTTTGAGTAATATTTGTTCACTACAGTTCCCAGTTTTCTGAGTTTACTTTGTCTTTTAATATAATGAAAGTATGGATTGTGACGTGTTTACGTCTTCAGTGTGTTTGGAGTGCAACAGACGTTCTGAGAAACACATTGTTGGTTTTGGTCGTTGTGGGATTATATGACATCTAGAATAATGCCAGCCTTTTCTTTAGGTTGAATAGTTTTGTTTAAATGTGTCTGTTCACTAATGCAGCAGTAGGTTTTTTTCACAGATGAGTTTAAAGACATCTGTAATATTGATCAGCAGTAAAGTTAGTGAACTATAAGCAGGGCTGAAAGTAATGTTGGACATTATCGGCTCCACTTTAACAGCAGAGAGGACTCTCACTCAAAGGCTATTGATCTGCTCTCTCACCAGCACAGCTGCTGTCAATGAAGCCGTTTTACACTAGAAGTCCACACATGTCAGGGACAATAACTTGCCTGTGTGGCTGTACATCGTCCTCTGAAAATCCACTGTTTTATATTTACATCCAGAGAATCTGCTGTATGTAAATATTGAGTGTGTGTCAGACGGAGAGAGTCAGGATATTGAATGAACAAGGGAGTTAAGGGAGCATCTGGGATAGTTTTTTTAGCCCTTTGCCCCAGATAATCAGAAATCCTTTATTAGTCCCACAACGGGGAAATTTACCTTATTTAATGGAAAATGGAGGATTTTGTTTATCGTCAAAAATGTACACAGCACACAGAGTGACATTTAGACTCTGTATTTAACCCGTCCTAGTATAAGAAAACAAAGTTATGTCTGACACCGACTTTTATTTAAATGATTCAGTCACTGTTATGACCATTTATTGAATTTTTACTTTCAATTTAAAATAAATTGTTAAACTGTACATTTAAACGCCACATTTTGTCAATCTGTCATGATAGGTCGTTATGTAAATAACAATTAGAATAAAATATATATTAACCCATTAGTCAGTGGGGTTCAACACTCGCAGTAGGCTTTACATTCACAAGGAAAGTGTACGTTCACACCGTATTCCACGCACAGACACGCAATCCTCCACACAAACATCGGCCCACACACACTTCACAGCGGTGGGCCCAGCCCCTAATGCGCTAACAAGCTCCCTTTCTCCTCCCCTCGCCTCCTCTCCTCCTCCAGTCTCCCTCAGTCTCAAGTGATCGCAGGAGTCGAACACCGCTACAATGAACTGCGCTGTGGGAGAGAGAGGGAGAGAAAAGGGCTGAAATAGAGAGAGAGAGAAAGAGCTGGAGAAGGCACAAACACTTCACTCTCTCCTCTCTTTTCAGACACGCACAAGAAAATGAGTTTCTGACTCGATACAAAAGAGCCTTTTTATCCGCCCTCTATCTTTCTCCTCTCTATCTTTCTCTATCTTCTCCTCTCTATCTTTCTCCTCTCTATCTTTCTCCTCTCTATCTTTCTCTCTCATCTTTCTCCTCTCTTCTTTCTCTATCTTTCTCCTCTCTATCTTCTCTCCTATCTTTCTCCTCTCTATCTTTCTCCTCCTCTATCTTTCTCTATCTTTCTCCGCTCTATCTGTCTTCTATCTTTCCTCTATCTTCTCTAATCTTCTGCCCTCTCTATCCTTCTCCTCTCTATCTTCTCTCTATATCTTCTCCTCTATCTTTCTCCTCTCTATCTTTCTCCTCTCATCTTTCTCCTCTCTATCTTGTCACTCCTCTCTATCTTTCTCCTCTCTATCTTTCCTCTCTATCTTCTCCTCTCCTAAGCGTTCTCCTCGATCTTTCTCCTCTCTATCTTTCTTCTCCTCCTATCATTCTCCTCTATATCTTTCCTTCTATCTTTCTCCTCTCTATCTTCTCTATCGTTCTCCTCTCTATCTTGCTTCTCTATCTTTCGCCTCTCTATCTTCTCCTCTATCTTTCTCCTCTCTTATCTTTCTCCTCTATCTGTCTCCGCTCTATCTTTCTCCTCTCTATCTTTCTCCTCTACTATCTTTACTCCTCTCTATCTTTCCTCCTCTAATCTTTCCTCCTCTCTAATCTTGCTTCCTCTATCTTTCTCCTCTCTATCTTTCTCCTCACGGGGCGCGCGAGCGGGCGCAGCGAGAGAGGGGCGCTAGAGGGGCAGCCGAGGAGAGGGGGCAGCGCGAGAAGAGCCCGAGAGAGGGCGGCGAGAGCGGGCGCAGCGCGAGGTGTCGCCGCGCGATAGCCCGCAAGGGCAGCGCGGCGGGAGAAAGAAGGGGGTAACCTCTATCTTTCTCCTCTCTTCTTTCCCTTACTATCTCTCTCTTTCTCCTCCCTATCGTTCTCTATCTTTCTCCTTCATCTTTCTCCTCTCTATCTTTCTCCTCTCTATCTTTCTCCTCTCTATCTTTCTCCTCTATCTTTCTCATCTCTATCTTTCTCTGCTTTGATTCCTCCTTTTTCTCCCACACCAGCGTTTTTCCATCCCTCTATGCTCCCTTTATAATTTATCCTTCTTTACTTTCCTTTTCTCTCTCTGAAAGAGAGATATTTTTCTGTTAATGACTTAATGAGGAGAATCCATCTCAAATTCAATTACAGTAAATTTCATAGCGCCGACTGCCCTTTGGATTGAGGGAGGGATGAGGGCAGAGGTGTGCGAATGCAAATGCAAGTCTATTTTCTTCGATCACCTTGTTGGTTTGTACGTTTTGTTAGCAATAATGTCATTCAGAGATGCACCAGAAAATGCTTCACAGAACAGGATTCAATCTACAGGAAGACAGTTAAATAATGACAATAAAGAAAAAGTGACACAATAGAAAACTCCACACCTGCTGCTAAACGGGTTTCCAAGGTCAAGAATGAACTTTCACCCTCAAATAGATCAAATCTTTAGTACCCATAAAACGGTAAAAACAAACAACACCAACAAGTGAGCCAGCCAGTGTTTCATTGTAAAAATCCTTTATGCAAAAAAGGGATTGCAGTTTTTGTTTTGCCTGAGCATTTTTCTTTTAATAAATAAAGAAGAAGTTTATAGATAGCATGAGCTGTGATATCTGTCGGCACCTTTAATCCACAGAGGTTAACATTTGCTCTTTGGCAACAGAAATGCACAAAAGTAACGTCAATGACCGGTTTGTACCAAGAGGAAGATGAGTGAAGATGATGAGATGATACTTGAATATTCCTCTTATATTCCTGCACTTACTTAAATTAACGCGAACCCGATGACGTACAAACAGGATATGCTGTTTGCATGCCCTGTCCTGATGTTGCCCCATGCCAGTGGGAAGCTGCTGTTTGTGACACAGGGACAGGAGGCCACAGGCAGAGAGCCACGCTGAGAGGAAGAAAGAGAGATGGAGAGATTTATATAGGAGGCAGACCGAGTGAAGAAAAGTAAAGTGATGTTCCTGTCATTTATCTCAGCAGTGGCACCATGCCTGTGTACTTATTTCTCCCTCTTGTCCTTGTTCTTTCTTTCAGTTTCCCCTGCCTCTGCAGACTTCTTGCTTTCCCGCAGGTGTCCTGTAAACCTTTTCACCTTCTCAGAAATGACGGCGATGAGTGGCCTTTCATAAGGCACTGTATTTCTTCAAACCTGCAGATACCGTTTCCCCGAGCTGCTTCTTCATACAACCACACAGTATTTGAATAGGATACAAAGATAATTATGGGTTGTTTGCAGGAATATATTACGGTTATTTTTCCTAATTGCATAAACACATTTGATCACCTTAGAGGAAAGTGCGATGCAGGGAAGCGGGAAAAAGCAAACGGCGAGATCACAGAGGCTCGGCGTGAGAGTTTCTGTTTTGACGCTCTGTGTGCGTGTGACTGTTCTCTCAGCTCTCACACACACCGCATCACGTTGTTACTTAAATATCCTCACCCGCTGTCCTCCCCTTTCACCTCCACTGTGACCTGCTGCTGGATTCTCACCCTTCTTCCTCTTCACCCTTGCTGCTTCCAACCCTGTCTTTTCACAAGTTCTCTTCCTCCCTCAGTATCTCGCTTTCTTTGCACCTCTGACTACTTCCCCTTCATTTCCTTTTAATTTCTCAGTATGAT
Source organism: Cottoperca gobio (assembly GCF_900634415.1). Classification (NCBI taxonomy): domain Eukaryota; kingdom Metazoa; phylum Chordata; class Actinopteri; order Perciformes; family Bovichtidae; genus Cottoperca; species Cottoperca gobio. Next base: position 17,274,359 of record NC_041376.1, on the reverse strand, counting down.
AAGCGAGAATTTTTTAAACAATAACTGCTATTTTAAGATCTCAAAGTCCTTGAAGTTCATGTGAAATTGAGTTGTTGATTTCAGTAAAAATGTTTGACAAACTGTCATCTGTGAAAAGTTTATTTAAGTTTCTTCCTCTGTGCTTTGCTAGCTTTTTCCACTCATTCCCCCCCATCTTCTCCACCCTCCCTCCTTTCTCTTTAATTCTGCCAGCGCAGTCTGTCCCTCCACTTTAAGGGAGCCATATTGTTGTTATTATCATTGTCTCTAACTGGATCAGTTACCATTAGACCTGAATCTTTCTCCTTCTGAGGCTCATAGAGCGGCTCTCTAACCCAATAGAAAACCCATGGGAGCTATTACAGAGGGTCGACCCATTCACAACACACACACACACACACGCACACACACACACAGATTTCATTCAGAAGATTCATTGGCCTAATCCCATCACACACTCAAACAGGGACACATGCACTTACATACACACATCGTGCCTGTTCACAACCACTCCTATCTAATACACACACACACACACACACACACACACACACACACACACACACACACACACACTGCTCTCATTGAAAATCCTCGGTTATTGGAGCTCACTGAGCAAATGTTAATGCTATTGGGAGATGATGGGACGGAGTTGTGTGTGTGTGTCCGAGAGACTATAACGGCTGCATATGTCTGTCATTATGGTTGGATGTATGAGTAGGACTAAGGAAGAGAGGGTAAATGTCATTCTATCAATGAGATTATCTCTAATAGATGGACAGTTGAAGTCCTGGTTTCCATTTA